>NC_058130.1:95305458-95326046 GCF_016433145.1 Gracilinanus agilis
CCTCGGGCGCCTTCGGGAGCGGGCGGGGGGGGGGGGGGGGGGGGAGAGGTAAGAAGGAGAGAGCAAGTGTGAGAGAAGGAGAGAAAGTAAAGGGAGGGGGGCTCCTTGCGCCCCAGCCAAGACAGTGAAGAACCCGAGAGCCAAATATTTAAGAAGAAGGAGAGAAGAAAAAAAAAACAAAAACAAAAAAGGTAGCAGGAGCTCTCTTTGAAGGCTCCAATCAGCACTGATCGCCACAGGGAAAACGCGGATGCTTCCCTCGTCTCTGTCAGTCAGAGCCGCCCGGGCTGGAATGAGCTAATTGCGCGGAGATAGGGTTTTAATACTCATTAAAGACAAGTTGGCCCGCGAGTCCCGGGGAAGATGGTGTTTAAAGGGGGAGGAAGATTTAAGGGGCTTTAAATAGACAGACGGAACCCCTGCGGATCTGGGTAGCTATAACAACCTCCCCGGATTTCACTCCCGGGGTCGAAGCTGCTAAAATGCAAAAGGAGGGAGAGGAAGAGGGAGAGGGAGAAAGACAGAGACAGAGACACAGAGAGAGATAGAGATACAGAGAGAGACCCGCAGAGGCAGAGACAGAGAGACAGAGAGACAGCAGAGGCAGAGACACACACAGAGAGACAGGCAGAAGCAGACAGAGACAGAGAGATAGCAGAGACAGAGAGACAGACAGAAAGAGAGACAGGCAGAGGCAGAGACAGAGAGACAGAGACAGACAGAGACTTAGAGACAGACACCCAAAGAAACGCCCACAGACGAGATAGATGGACAGAAGGAGACCGACACAGAAGACAGAGACAGATATCCTATATGTGTGTGTGGGGTGAATGGAGGTGGTGGTGGAGGGGAAGGGATGGGGAGGAAGTAAGGGGAAGTGGTCAGTTCTCCAGTCGGTTCACTCAAGCTATTTTACTGTTCTCTCTCCATGGGGTGTTTGCTATGGAGATACTGGCTGTTGTGTCAGTTTTCCTCTACTACCTTTTCAATGCAAAAAGAAACCCAAAATATTAAGGAGAAAAAGGACACCCCCCAGGTTGGTTTGGAGTCTGCCTGGGTTTGCATGTCTGAGACTCAGGAGAGGCCAAGATCCAATGGGAAGGACCCTCAGTTTGGAGGTGGGCTAGAATGCTGGACAAATTGTTTCTCCTCTTTGGCCTTAATTTCCTCAGCTGTATAATTGGTCCTGTGTGGTTCTAAATGATAGGACCCTTTAAAATCTGCCCTTCCAGAGTTGGTCACATCACCTCAATCTGGTGCCTCCCTACTCCAATGTTGACCTTGGAGAAGTCTCTAGTACTAGATTCAACTGGGTCCCCCCCCTCCCCCAATACTTCCTCCTGAGACAAAGCCCCCAGGATTCTCCCTGGGCCACATCTCTTTTCCACTCCCCGCTGTCTGTCTGTTAGTTTGTTTATACTACTGCAGCTGGTAAAGACAGTAGAGAGCATCTAGCTTCAACGCCCCCCCCCCCAAATAGGTCCAGAGAAGGGATGGGACTTGTCCAAGGTCACACCGTGAGTTAGTGGAGAAAAGACTAGAACCTAGATCTCCTCACTCCCAGTACTATTATGGACTGCATTTACTTCCTGAGTCGTAGGGGGTGGAAGAGAGCGAGGCTATAGATAAGGCTGAAATTTGGAAAATGTGGCCCCCGAGGTCCTTAGGGCCCCCTACCAAAATGAACCATTAAATTCCACTTCTCAGATAGGGACTTGATCACATGATTATTGCCAACTCTTCCCTCCCTGCCTCGTTTTCTCTGCAGGCACTCTTCGGGGAAGGAGAGAGAATGGCAGTGAATGAGTTGTTTGGTTTATTTAGGGGAGGCTGCAATAGGAAAAGAGGAGGAAAATAAGAGTTTAACTTAAGCCAGGGGATAGAGTCTTGAGTTCGATTCTTCAATCCCTCCATTCCTTTGTATACGACCTTGAGCAAGTCATTTGCTCTGTTTGGGCTTCAGCTTTTTCTCCTTTATATAACCAGAGGGTTGGATTAGATTGTTCACCTTCAAGATTTTTCAAATCCCTTTCCCCATCTGAGAAATTCTGTGCACCTATCTGTGAGCCAATCGTTTAATAAGTTTGTATGACTCCACCTTGATTCTGAGTTAGTTAATAAGGGCATTCTTCCCCCTCCGATTTAGATTAGTACTGCCTCCCCTCCCAACTAGCACTATACTAGAGAAAGAAGAAATAACTGGATCATCAGAAGGGAACTTAGAACAGAGCTGGCAGAGGCCTTGAACACCATCTAGTCTTTGCTTTTTATTTTTATTAAAACAAAACTAAACAAAACGCTCATCTTCTTAGAATCTATACTAAGTATTGGTTCTAAGTCAGAGAAGAGTGGTAAGGGCTAGGCAGTTTGGGTCAAGTGACTTGCCTAGGGTCACACAGCTAGGAAGTGTAGTCTATTTTATTTTACAGAGGAGGAAACTGAGGCCCAGAGAAAAGGGACTTCGGAGAGCATGATATGGTGGAAAAATTTTGGGTCAGGAGGCTGGATATGAATCTTGGCTCTACTGTGGCCTTGTGTATGTATATGACCTTGAGCAAGGCGACTTCCCTTCTGTACTTCAGGCAAAAGCGATTTGTCAGTCTTGAAACACTCTAGAAATGGGACTTCTTGTTGCCTGAGGTCACATAATTGGTAGGTGCAGAGCTGGGGTCCAAACCTGGCCCTTCTGCCTGTTAGTCTAGTGCAGCAAACGACTGACTTCATTAAGTTATTATTTTGTATTTGAGTCACCTCTGCCCCCACCCCATGGAGGGGAGGGGAGGGAGGGGAGGAGCCAGAAGGCTCATCCTGTGGACTTTCCCTCTGTCTCTCTGAAAATCCCACCCAATTATAGCATTACTGGAAGGAACCCCAGGCTTTGTGAGGAGGGGAGGGAGAGGGTGGAGAATGGGGACTGGAGGAGTTCGATTTGCAGCTGAAATGATCTGTTCAGCCTAGAGGTCCCATTCTCCATGGAGAAGGATCTCCAGTGGGATCTGAGCCAAGGAAAGCTTAAGGGAGAGATAAGAGACAGAGGAGTTGAGCCATACATTCTCCTCTGTTCTGTGCCAGAGTCCTGAAACTTAGAGTTCAGCATAAGGAGATCTGGAGGTTTGGGCTCCAGTCTGGGGTTGAGTTGGAGGCCTTGGGTTCAAATCCTGCCCCTGCTAATTTCCTGCTAGCTACGTGTTCCCAATTTTTTTGAGGACCCAATTTCAGCATATGTCCACCAATGGGATTTGTTTCTATGGTCCCCATCAACTCTAAATCCTATGATCCTTACCTTAAATAGCTGTTGCTCATGCTCCAAAGAAATCTTTCTGCCTTACTTCCTGCTAACTTTTACCCTAGACTTGGTATGTGTGGCATAGATAAAAACCTTAACCAGAAGGAATGGCCAAGAGGGGCTGCCAGAAGCAAGTGGGGGAGTGGTGTCTTTGGAAAACCAGCAGACCTAGAGAGGGCTGCTACTTGTTTGGGGAGAAGAGAAGGATTTCTTTTGAGAATTTTATTTAATTAATTATTTTAGAATAGTTTTCCATGGCTACATGATTCATATTCTTTCCCTCCCCTGACCTCTCCCCCTCCCATAGCCAATGTGCAATTCCACTGGGTTTTACATGTGTCATTGATCAAGACCTATTTTCCATATTATTGATATTTGCACTAGGGTGATTGTTTAGAGTCAATATCCCCAATCATATCCCCATTGACCCATGTGGTCAAGCAGTTGTTTTTCTTCTGTGTTTCTACTCCCACAGTTCTTTCTCTGGATGTGGATAGCATTCTTTCTTATAAGTCCCTCTAATTGTCCTGGATCATTGCATTGCTGCAAGTAGAGAAGTCCATTACATTCGATTGTGCCACAGTTTATCAGTCTCTGTGTATGAGGTTCTCCTGGTTCTGCTCCTTTCACTCTGCATCATTTCTTACATTTTTTTATTGTCAAGCAAAGCACACTACTATATTGGCCATTGTTCTAAGAGCAGTCATATATAACCAAAACTCCCAAATAAAGCCATAAATAAATTGATGTGAAAGATGACTCCAACAGTTCTTTCTCTGGAGGTGGATAGCATTCCCAGTCCTAAGTCTTTCAAGATTGTTCTAGATCATTGCCATCCAAAAGTAGTCAAATTTTCATAGATAACCATCGTCCAATATTGCCATTATTGTGTACAATGTTCTCCCAGCTCTGCTAAGAAAAGGATTTCCTGCATTGTGTAGAAGTGGGTGGGACTTACTCTTGGTGGGAGTCTAGTCAGAAGGTCCTTCAGATTCCTCATTCATCCTCTGACTCGAGGATAGATTGAGAGAAGATCTCTGACTATTCCTATCATGGGAGCAGATTCTCTAGATCAATTCGATTCAACCTGTGGGCCACCTCTTCTGATTGCTCTATCCAGAAGTTGCCCCTGGCATAGTGGAATGAGAGAGTACAAGACCAAAAGCAGAAAGATCTGGGTTCATCTATCACCTTTGACATTTACTACCTGGGCCATTTTTGGCAAGTCAACTCCCCTCTCAAATCTCCATTCCTTATCTGTAAGATGGGGATAATAGTGTTTTTACTTCCCAGGGTTGTGAAGAAAATGCATTGGAAACCTTCAAGTGCTAGAAAAATAGGCGTTAGTATTATATCCTGGGACCCCGTAGTCTTCCAGTTGACCGCTTCCTAATAATTCCCAATTCCATGTTCAGTCTCTACTACTCTCCTCATTTAATATCTTCTTGTGGAACAGAAGAGACTCCTAATTCTTGAAGGTTATGTTATCGGAGGCCAAGACCTGCCAGGCCCAGCCAATCAATCAATTAACAAACATTTACTAAGTGCCAGTCATTCATTGTACCAACTCTGCCATACAATGCCAAAAGCAAAGCAGTTCTTGCCATCAAGGGTCTCACAATTGATCCAGGAGAGACATGAACACATATAGGCATACAAAAAATAGATTTTTATTGTGGTGGGAAGGTGCTACCAGCAAGGGAGGGAATAGGAAAGGCTTTGTGTGGAGCCTTGAAGACAGCCAGGGAATTGAAGCTACAGAGGGGATTGGAAATATATATTGCGCAAAAGTCCTGGTATAACCTAAATCAGACTATTTACTGCCTCGGGGAGGGGAGTGGAAAGGAGGGAGGGAGAAAATCTGAATCTTAAAATGCAGGAAAATGATTGTCAAAAATAGTTTCTACATGGAACTGAAAAAATGAATGAATAAATTTTAAAAAAGATACAGAGGTGATGATGGGACAGCTAAGTGGCTCCGTGGCTAGAGTGCCAGATCTGGAGAAGGGAGGTCCTTGGTTTGCACCAGACACTTCCTAGCTGTGTGACCCTGGGCAAGTCACTTAAACCCTAACCCCTCTTCTGCCTTGGAACTGATACTTTAGTATTGATTCTGAAACAGAAGGTAAAAGTGGAAAAAAAACGATACTGAGGTGATGAAAGCTGAAACGGTCTTGAGAATAGCATTTGTAATGGACTAAATGCAGAGAAATTCATCACCGGAGGTTTGTTTAGTAGGGCATGACTTGGAATGTTCATAATAACTCTTGGAATTTGCCTACTGAGGTTTATAGGGACATCGATCTGCAAGATTAAAAAGAGGGGGCAGCTAGGTGACTTAGAGAATTGAGAGCCAGGGCCTGGAGATAGGAGGTCCTGAGTTCAAATCTTGCCTCAGAAAGTTCCTAGCTGTGTGATCCTGGACAAGTCACTTACACCCCTTTGCCTAGCCCTTACTGCTCTTCTGCTTTGGAACCAATATACAGTTTTGATTCTAAAACAGAAGGTAAGAGTGAAAAAGAAAAAGAGTAGAAAACAAGTCCTCACAGACCCTAGAATATGGCTGCATAGGTTATGCACCCTGTATGTGGTAAGTTGAAGATTTTCTTATAAGCAGGGTTGGTGTTGTTAGCTATCATTATAGCCTTCACCCCTAGCATCCTATCCTTTAAAGCCCCCTTAAATCCTCTTTTCTTCCTTTGTCTTTCCCTCTCTCCTTCTTTATTTCTTCCCTCTGCCCCCTGAGAACTGGACTTTATGTTTAGTGCTGTAGAGAATCCCCAGATGAATTTGATATCATTCAAATTCAACAGATATTTATTAACAACCCTCCATGTACAGACTCTGAGCGAGTTAGAAGTTTAGCCATGACAAGGTCTTCTGGAGCTTACAGGCTAATAGTGGGAGGGAATACAAACACAGAGAGCCAAAATATAAAATAGCCCATCGGAAAAGGGCAAAGTGCCTCATGAGGGTCTAGAGCATGGGGCAAGGCTATTATTCTGCTCTGTGTGAGTCTCCATTTCCTGTTTAGAGAGGGAGCTCCTTGAGGGAGGAAGACTCCTTCCGTTGGAGTATCAGGACACAGGATTGGCAGGGCTCACTGGATGGGCTGAGTAAATGCTTTTGGGGAATTGAATGGAGTTAATTCAGGTGCTAGGCATGATCTTCATTGAAGGGCTGTGTGATATCTAATAACCCTTGCACTTAAGAGTCAGGAACTCCAAGCTTCATCCCTCACTCTTCCGTTACCTTGGACAAATCACCTACTGTGAATAATTATGATTATTGATATTTATACAGCACTATACCTGCATACATATATATGTACATATATATATATATCAATCAAAGCATTGAACCTACTTTGTCTCATGAAAGCCTCTCAACAATCCCGTTAGAGAAACATGACAGAGAATATTTCCTCCATTTTACATATAAAGAGACTGAAAGGCAGACAAGGATTCATTGATGTCAGCTTCATGTCAGCCAGTAAGAAACTGAGGGAAAATTCAAAACCAAATCTTCCAGATTCCGAGTTCCAACTCTATTCCCTAGGCTACCTCAGTTTCTTCATCTGTAAAACAGGAATGGTAGTATAGTCATTGCTCTGCTTCCAAGGATATTGTGCAGATATCTTTCTATAAATCCTAAGTGTAAATCTTAGTGTTATAGAAATCTAAAGTGTTATAGAAATGGGAAATCTAAGTGTTATAGAAATGGGAATTGCTAAAAAATCATTTCATTTCTTCCAATATTCAGCTGACGAACTCTCAGAGGATTGCAAACTTCATGGAATGAGCTAGGAAAAGGGATGATTTTTCTCTGCATCCTCCAGCCTGGAACATGGGATGAGAAAGGACTTTGTCTACAGCAAAAGTCCTGGTAAATTTAGACCTTGGACAGTCAGATCTGAAGGTTTAAACTCTCTTAACTCCAGAAACTCATCTTCCTGAGTTCAAATCTAACTTCAGACACTTACTAGTTGTGTGACCCTGGCCAAGTCACTTAACCCCATTGGCCTCAAGTTTTCATATCTGTAAAATGAGCTGAAGAAGGACATGGCAAAACACTCCAGTATCTTTGCCAGGAAAACTCCAAATGGGACCATGAAGAGTCAGACAGGATTGAAATGACTGAACAATAATAAGAAGCCCTCGGGATGGCCCAGGAAACCAGAAGGGAGGCTATGAGAAGAATGTATCAGTTTGTTGAAGTCAGCTTAATTTCATCTTTACCAGACCTGTGCTTGGCTAAAAGTGTTTGTTCCATTCATAAATTTTCCTAGAGCATTTGGAATTTCTCCTTTGTTCCCTTCATACCTAATCTCATACCGCACTTACTGATGCATGGAACTAAATTCAAATCTAGCCTCTGATACTTCACCGATATTTGCCTCACTTTCCTCCTTAGTAAAGAGGGGAAATAATAATGGCGCCTACCTCTTATGATTTTTGAAATAACAAAGTGTGATAATAAATGCTAGCTACTGTTTTTATTATTTCTCTTAGTAGATTAAACCAATCAATCATCCAACCAGCACTTAAAAAAGCTCCTCTTAAGTTCTAGGCACAAGGAAAAAGCTAAAAATGTCCTGAGTGGAAAAGAGGTGACATTTCCATGAAAAAGTCAATATAAGATATAGACACAAGGCAACCTGAGAAGAGGAGCCATTAGCAGCTCAGGGGATGTGAAAAGCCCCTTTTCTAGCATACACTGGCATTTGAGCTACATCTTATAGGAAGCCTGGGATTCTAAACAAAGAAAGTGAGGAGGGAGAGTATTTCAGACATTTTAGGGACTGCCACTACAAAGGTATGGAGATGAGAGATAGAGTGAAGGCAGGGCCTTCATATCCCTTTAGAAATGTTTGTTGAGTTGAATTCAATCCAATTTCATTTAGTGTCTTTATGGGGACCCTTACTAGATGCTCAGCCCATGGATATACTGAAGAAGCAACATCTAGAAAGAGAGAATTGACTTTAGAGTCAGAAAGACACAGGTTTAAGTCCTTCTTCTGACACTTTATAGTTACATGACCCTTGACAAGTCACTTAACCTATTAGTGCCCCAGGAAACTCTAAGACGTGGTTATAATTCTCAGTTTTGGAGAAAGGAGTGTCTACCTTCAGAGTTCCCCACATCGATGAAATCACAGTTCCAGACTCCCCTCCCAATTAAAAATGTATATGTAGTCCAGGACTAGTGTTCATTGTGGCACCTGTAACATCCATGTTTCTGAGAGGAGCTCAAGTTGCATCACAGAATTCCATAGTGCCCCCTCCCTTAGAGTTCTGGGGGGCACTATGGAATTCTGTGACGTAGCTTGAACCCCTCTCAGAAACGTGGATGTTACACACCACAACCCATTCTTTTTCTCTGGACTGGCTCCCTCACTTCTAGTCTTCCTTTACCATAGTAGGTCTAGGGATTTTTCCAAAAGGTACAGGCAGTCAACTCTAGCTGCGTGACTCTGAGCAAGCCACTTACCTCTGTTGGCTTTAGTTTTCTTATCTGTAAAATGAGCTGAAGAAGAAAATGGTAAAACACTTTAGTATCTTTCCCAAGAGAACCTCAAATGGGGTCATAAAGAACTGGATACAACTAAAATGACGGAACAATAACAAGAAGCCCTAGGGATGGCCCTAAAGTCGTAGAAGAACCCCTGATATGGAGGGGGTACAGCCTACTGAGGGTGCTTCCCATTTATACAAAATCAGTTACAATGGCATGATCGATTATCTTAAGACATGAAACATTTGCAAAAGAAGTCAAATATAAGAATAATCATATTTACTTAATAAAAGGCAAAAGCAAGAATAATAAAAACTTCACAGTTCACCCATATATCTGAGTCAGACTCCCTACCAAAGCATACAGTATTGTGGGAGATGGGCATACACTTACAGAAATCTACCAGTGAGTAGGAAATGAGTAGGAAAACTCGTATGCCTGGGGCAGTCCATGACTCTGCATTTCAGGCCTTGATGTTCTTAATCTCTTTAGAGAACAGGCTGCACCATGCACCATTTGGGGAAAACTGCCTCCCTGCTAGCTGTTCCCCTTCTGGTCCTCACAGCTGTACAAAATTTTCTATTTTCCTGTACCAAGCTATTTCTGGAAACTCTTTTAGCACATAGCCACTCCTAGTAAAGCATTGACAAAGTGTTGTTTACTTATATTTAGCAAAACAGGACAGCGTGACATTCTCTCATAAAATGGATTTTCCTTGTGTTTTGAATTCGCTTTCCTAAACAGGTCTGTTTTCTATGGGTTTTCCCCTTTTAACCCACAGAGGGCAGTAAAGGTAACAAGCCCAGACAGCCCTTCAAATACAGATGATTCTGCATTCTTCTTATCAGTCTTCCCTCTTCCTTTATCACATTGTATCTATATGTTTATATGTGTATATATTGTTTCTCTGGATAGAATATTAGTTGTATATATCATTTTTTTGTTTATATGTGTATATATATATTATCTCTCTGAATAGAATATTAGTTCCTTACATTTATTTTTTGTTTATATGTGTATATATTATCTCTCTGGATAGAATATTAGTTCCTTATATTTATTTTTTGTTTATATGCATATATATTGTCTCTCTGGATAGAATATTTGTTCTGTATAACTATATTTTTGTTTTATATGTGTATATATTATCTCTCTGGATAGAATATTAGTTCTGTATATCTACATTTTTGTTTGTATGTGTATATATTATCTCTCTGGATAGAATATTAGTTCCTTACATCTATTTTTTGTTTATATGTGTATATATTATTTCTCTGGATAGAATATTGTTCTTCATATCTATATTTTTTATTCATATATATATTTCTCTCTAGATAGAGTATAAACTTCAGGGAAATGACAATTCAACTTGTTTTTGTGTATTCAGTTCCTAGGACAGTGTCTAGAATATGGTAGATGATTAAGAAGTGTTTATGATGGATTGAACGATCCTACATTGTGCAATGAATTTTTGACCTAAATATAGAGCTTAATATCTCTCTCTATTAAATTCAGTCTTATTAATTTTTGCTTATTCATTTGACCTGTCAGAGTCTTTTTGGATGCCAGTTTTGTCATCTACCACATTATTTATTCCCTTCAAATTTTGCATCATTTACTACCTTGTTAAGTCTAGTCAACATCTATGCTTTCATCCAAATCATTGGCAAAAGTGTTGAAAAGAGTACTTTTTACACTCAGTTTTTTTTTATTTTTAATAACAAATTTTCATATAAGCTTTCCAAAGTCTTACGATCTAAATTGTCTCTTTCCCTTCTTCCCTCCCCACTCTTAGAGCCGACAAGTAATTTAATCTGGGTTATGCATGTATTATCATGCAAAACATATTTTCATATTATTCATTTTTGTAAGCAAATAATCTTATAAAACCAAATCCCCCAAATATATAACTGAATAAACAAGTGTAAATCATATGTTTTCATCTGCATTTCTACCCCAACAATTCTTTCTCTGGAGGTGGATAGCATTCTTTTTCAGGAGTCCCTCAGATTTGTTCTGCATTATTGCATTGCTGTTAGTAGCAAAGTCTATCCCATTTGATTGTTCCACAGTATTTCAGTTACTGTGTTCTGCTGGTTGTGCTTATTTCACTCTGCATCAGTTCACATAGGTCTTTCTAGTGAAAAGATTACTTTGAACCTGAGATCTGAATCAGAAGCATCAAATTTTCACTCATCCTTCTTACTAAAAATATATTTGTTTCAGAGACAACAAAGCACAGTGGAAGGAGAGCCAGTCTTGGAGTCAGGCTGATGTGAGTTCAGGTTCTGCTTCTGATATGCACTGTTTGAGCCTGGGCAAAGTGGTGCCTCCTGGCACTAAGATTACAAGGTATAGAGCAATTGGTATTGGTGGAAGGAATTCCTTAAACCAAGGAAATCAAAGATCCAGACCCCTCCAAAATTCCTCATGTATTTAAGCGAATTCTAGATTATAGTCATAAATCCTAAAATTCCATCATTCTAGGACCAATCAATGGGAAGATTGTTCAATGCACTCTTTATATGGGGTTCTTCACTCCTCAGGCCAGATTCCAAGAGTGCTTGCAATCAGAACTGTTGGCAGGGCATGGAAAATGAAGTTAAAAAGATGCTATAAAAGAATACTTATTGCTTAACTAGATGAATGGAGTGAATGAGGAGACTTGGGATGGATTGAGATTAAGGGAAAGGAGATGAGTTGGGATGGAATGAAGAAATTTGGTTAGCCACCAGTTGATCAATGACCTATAAATTTAGATCAGCCATTGCATGGAGTAGGTGGAAGAAAACTGGATATTTATAGGAGAGATTAGCAAAGACATAACAATTAAATAGGAACAGGAAAGAAAATGGAGGAATATATAGGTAATAAGGGGACATTGGTTGGAATCTAGGTAACAGAAGATTTTGGGCCCTCATACCATCCTTGTGAGCAAGGTTGAGGGAGGTGGGCTACATCATAGTTATTCATTCACTCAATAAATGTTCACTAAACACCTACTATATGCCAGCTACCTTGTGAAGCCCTGGGGATACAAGAAAAAGTAAATGACAGCCCCTTCCCATAAGCAAGTCATACTCTACTAGGGAGACAAGGTGTCTACTACTACAATTACTACTACATACAGTGTATGGGAAAAATGGGAAATAATCATTTGAGAGAAGATACTAGAATTAAGGTGAATTGTGAAGACTTCCTGTTGGAAGTGAAATTTTAGGTGGGACTTTAAGGAAGGTAGATTGCTAAATGAATGAATGACTGGGCCCCAAGATCAGTCATTAATGATCAGAATCCATTTTGGATGGAGGTCTCTAATGCAGTGATTTCTGTTCAACACTTTGCAGTTTAACATTTTTATCAATAAACTGGATAAAGGCAAAGTAGACTTAAAGTTGGAAAAGGGACATAATGAGGTGGTTGACAAAGCCAAGATCTATCCACTAGATCTTTTTTTTAATTACTTTTTTATTTTTAGAAAAATTTTCCATGGTTACATGATTCATGTTTTTAATTTCCTCGTCACTCCCTCAAACTCCCCTCCCCCCCATAGCTAACTCACATTTCCACTGGTTTTAACATGTGTCATCAATCAAGACTTATTTACATATTATTGATAGTTGCAATGGTGTGGTCCTTTCGGGTCTATATCTCCAATCCTCATCAACCCAAGTGTTCAAGCAGTTTTTTTTTTCTTTCTGTGTTTGCTCTCCTATAGTTCTTCCTCTGAATGTGAGTAGCATTCTTTTCCATAAATCCCTCAGAATTGTCCTGGGTCATTGTATTGCATTGCTGCTAGTACAGATGTCCATTACTTTCAATTTTACCACAGTATATCAGTCTCTGTGTACAATGTTCTCCTGGATCTGCTCCTTTCACTCTGCATCAATTCCTGGAGGTCTTTCCAGTTCACATGGAATTCCTCCAGTTTATTATTCCTTTGAGCACAATAGTATTCCATCACCAACATATACCACAATTTGTTTAGCCATTCCCCAATTGAAAGGCATACCCTCGCTTTCCAGTTTTTTGCCACCACAAAGAGCAAGCTATAAATATTTTTGTACAAGTCTGTTTATCTATGATCTCTTTGGGGGTACAAACCCAACAATGGTATGGCTAGATCAAAGGGCAGGCAATCTTTTAGTGCTCTTTGTGCATAATTCCAAATTGCCATCCAGAATGTTTGGATCAATTCACAACTCCACCAGCAGTGCATTAATGTCCCAATTTTGCCACAACCNATTGCCAATTCATGTCCCTTGCCCATTTATCAGTAGGGGAATGGCTTGATTTTTTTTATATAATTGATTTAACTCCTTGTATATTTGAGTAATTAGACCCCTGTTAGAGTTTTCCGTTACAAAGATTTTTTCCCAATTTGTTGTTTCCCTTCTGATTTTGACTACATTGTTTTTGTTTGTACTAAAGCTTTTTAATATAACATAATCAAAATCATTTATTTTACATTTTATAATTTTCTCTAACTCTTGTTTTGTTTTAAAATGTTTCCTTTCCCAGAGATCTGACAAGTATACTATTCTGTGTTCACTTAACTTGTTTATAGTTTCCCTCTTTATATTCAAATCATTCACCTATTCTCAATTTATCTTGGTGTAGGGTGTGAGATGTTGATCTAAGCCTAATCTCTCCCATATTGTTTTCCAAATTTCCCAGCAGTTTTTGTCAAATAGTGGATTTTTGTCCCAAAAGTTGGGCTCTTTGTGTTTATCATACATACACTGTCTTGCTGACGTCACTTACCCCAAGTCTATTCCACTGTTCCTCCCTTCTGTCTCTTATCCAGTACCATACCATTTTGATGGCCTCTGCTTTATAGTATAGTTTAATATCTGGTACTGCTAGGCCACCTTCCTTCACATTTTTTTTCATTATTTCTCTTGATATTCTTGATCTTTTGTTATTCCATATGAACTTTGTTATAGTTTTTTCTAATTCAGTAAAAAAGTTTTTTGGTAGTTTGATAGGTATGGTGCTAAATAGGTAAATTAATTTGGGTAGAATTGTCATTTTTATTATGTTAGCTCATCCTACCCATGAGCAATCAATGTTTTTTCAATTGTTTAGATCTAGTTCTAATTGTTTGGAAAGTGTTTTGTAGTTGTGTTCATATAATTCCTGTGGTTGTTTTGGTAGATAGATTCCTAAGTATTTTATATTGTCTAGGGTGATTTTAAATGGTGTTTCTCTTTCTACCTTTTGCTATTGTGATGTGTTTGAAATGTATAGAAATGCTGATGATTTATGTGCATTTATTTTGTATCCTGCAACTTTGCTAAAGTTGTTGATTATTTCTACTAGCTTTTTAGTTGATTCTCTAGGATTTTTTTAAGTAGACCATCATATCATCTGCAAAGAGTGATAGCTTAGTCTCCTCATTGTCTATTTTAATACTTTCAATTTCTTTTTCTTCTCTAATTGCTACTGCTAGTGTTTCTAGTACAATGTTAAATAATAGAGGTGATAATGGGCATCCTTGTTTCAAGCCTGATCTTATTGGAAAGGTTTCCAATTTATCCCCATTGCATATGATGCTTGTTGATGGTTTAAGAAATATACTGTTTATTATTTTTAGGAAAAGACCTTCTATTCCTATACTTTCTAGTGTTTTCAGTAGGAATGGGTGTTGTATTTTGCCAAAGGCTTTTTCAGCATCTATTTTGAGATAATCATATGGTTTTTGTTGGTTTGCTTGTTCATATGGTCAATTATGTGGATGGTTTTCCTAATGTTGAAGCATCCTTGCATTCCTGGTATAAATCCCACCTGATCATGATGGATAACCCTCTTGATCACTTGCTGGAGTCTTTTTGCTAGTAATCTATTTAAGATTTTTGCATCTATGTTCATTAAGGATATAGGTCTGTAATTTTCTTTCTCTGTTTTTGATCTACCTGGCTTTGGAATCAGTACCATATTTGTGTCATAATAGGAATTTGGTAGGGCTCCTTCTTTGCTTAGAATATCAAATAATTTGTATACTATTGGGATTAATTGTTCTTAGAATGTTTTATAGAATTCACTTGTGAATCCATCAGGCCCTGTTGATTTTTTCTTAGGGAGTTCTTTGATGGCCAATTTCTTTTTCTGATATGGTATTATTTAAGTATTCTATTTCTTCTGCTGTTAATCTAGGCAATTTATAATTTTGTAAATATTCATCCATATCACCTAGATTGCTATATTTATTGCCATATAACTGGGCAAAATAGTTTTTAATGATTGCCTTAATTTCCTCTTCATTAGAGGTGAGTTCTCCCTTCTCATCTTTGATACTGTTAATTTGGTTTTCTTCTTTCCTTTTTTTTATTAGATTGACCAGTACTTTGTCAATTTTATTTGTTTTTTTTCAAAGTACTAGCTTCTAGTCTTATTTATTAATTCAATAGTTCTTTTACTTTCTATTTTATTAATCTCTCCTTTGATTTTTAGTATTTCTAATTTAGTTTTCATCTGAGGATTTTTAATTTGCTCGCTTTCTAGTTTTTTGAGTTGCATGCCCAATTCATTAATCTCTGCCCTCCTTAATTTGTTAATATATGCACTCAAGGATATAAATTTCCCCCTGAGTACTGCCTTGGCTGCATCCCACAGAGTTTTGTAGGATGTCTCATCATTCTCATTGTCTTCAATGACATTATTAATTGTTTCTATGATTTGTTCTTTCACTAAATTATTGTGGAGAATCATATTATTTAATTTCCGATTAGTTTTTGGTTTGCCTCTCTATGTATTCTTACTAGTAACTATTTTTATTACATTATGATCTGAGAAGGTTACATTTATTATTTCTGCTTTTTTGCATTTGTTTGCCATGTTTCTATGCCCTATTACATGGTCTATATTTGTGAATGTTCCATGTGCTGCTGAAAAGAAGGTGTATTCCTTTTTGTCCCTATTTATTTTTCTCCATATATCTATTAACTTTAATTTTTTTAGGGTTTCATTCACCTCTCTTATTTCTTTCTTATTTATTTTTTGGTTTGATTTATCTAGATCTGATAGGGGAAGGTTGAGGTCCCCCACTAGTATGGTTTTGCTTTCTATTTCATCTTTGAGCTCCACTAGCTTCTCCTTTAGAAATTTGGAAGCTATCTTGTTTGGTGCATACATATTGAATACTGATATTTCTTCATTGTTTTTACTGCCTTTATTAGGACGTAGTTACCTTCCGTATCTCTTTTAACCTTATCTATTTTTACTTTGGCTCTATCTGATAGCATGATAGCAACACCTGCCATCTTTTTCTCATTTGAAGCCCAATAGATTTTGCTCCATCCTCTCATTTTCACTCTATGTCTGTCTGCCTGTCTCATGTGTGTTTCTTGTAGACAACATATGGTAGGATTTTGGTTTCTAATCCACTCTGCTATTTGCTTCCATTTTATGGGCGAGTTCATCCCATTCACATTCAGAATTATAATTATCAACTGTGTATTCCCAGACATTTTAATTCTCTCTCCTAGTCCTGTCCTTTCTTCTTTCACTGTTTCCTTCTATACCAGTGTTTTGTTTTTAATCAGTTCCTATAATCCTCTCCCTTGTTGTAATTCCCTTTCTCCCCCCTCCCTTCTTATTCCCCACTTATTGTTCTTTAAAGCTATGCCACACTCCCCCTCAAGCCCTCTCAGGCCCTAGTGTTGCTTCCCTCCCACCAGTCCTTTTGTTACCCTTCTACTTCTCTATAGGGTGTGAATCAATTCTCTGCCCCAATGGATCTGATTGTTCTTCTCTCTTTAAGTTGATTTCAATGCACTTAAGTATTGAATATTTCCTCTGTCTAACCTCTTTACCCTTATAGTGTATTGTTATTTTTCCTGTTGGTCCCACATGCTTCTTTATGGAATAAAAATTTATTCCTTTTTGTTTGTTTCCCTATTTTTCTTATTATTACCTACTTCCCCCCCAGTTTTGTATATATTTATACATACATACATACATATATACATACACACATATATACATACACACACACATACACACACACACACACACACATATATATATATATTGCTTGACATTTCATCCTATACAGTTTGTCCCTGTTCCCTCTATGTAAACTTCTTCTAGTTACCCTGTTGGTAATAACAATTTTTAATATGGTGGTGGAGGGCTTCATGATCCTGCCATAGGAAGATCAACTGTAAGAAGTTGGGATGTTTAGCCTGGAGAAGAGATGACTTAAAGGGGACCATGATCACTCTCTTCAAATATTTAAAGGCTTCTAAAGAGGAAGAAGGGGCAGCTAGGTGGTACAATGGATAGAGTGCTGGGTCTGGAATCAGAAAGCCTGAGTTCAAATACAACCATAGACACTTACTCTGGGCAAGTCATTCAACCCTGTTTGCTTCAGTTTCTTCCTCAGTAAAATGAGTTGGAGAAGGGAAGGCAAACCTCAGCAATGTCTTTGCCATGAAAACCTCGATAGGGTCAAGAAAAGTAGGGCACAACTGAACAACCATAGCATGCTTTGGAAATTGTTAGGTGCTGTGTTATTCAGGCATACAAGCCTCTTTTTTTCCTCACACCCTAGTGTCTACTAGGGAGTCACCCCATGGAACACATTTCTTGGAAAAGGGTAAGAGAACAAGTATTTATTGAGCACCTACTATGTGTCAGACACTGTGCTAAGGGCTTTCCAGATAAAATCTCATTTGATCCTCACAACAACCCTGTGACGTAGGAGCTATCATGATCTCCCCCCCCCCTTTTTTTACTATTGAGAAAACTGAGGCAGCAGAGGTATACTGACTTACACAGAGTCACACAAGTAATACATTCTGGATTGGAACTCAGGTCTTCCTGACTCAACGCCCAGTACTCTATTCACTGTCTGTCATCTACCTGCCTCTTAGAGAAAGCAGCTTGGTTGGGAGAGAGAATTCGGCACCTCTTGGAAGGATCAGAGAAGTTCCTAGGTTGGTCAATAAAGGAGACTGAAAATTTGAAGCTTTGGAGTGGGAAGTGTCATCATTTAATCCTCTCTCTGCTTTGTGTCCCAGCATTGGTGAAGAGGCTAGAGTTGGGATGGGGAATTGTGACCAAAATCCAATCTAACACTTTCCCTTCTTTTTCCCCCTACTCCTCTGGTGAAGCGTAAGAAGTAGGTAGATGAACAAGGACGATGGAGGGGAGGGGGGAAGGCAAAGAAGAAAGAAAGAAAACTGAATACCTGGAAGGAAGCCCTTCCAGAATCCTTTGAGCTGGGAAAAGACCTGCATGGACTGGGTGGGCCTATTACAATGGCTCCTTGAAGTAATCACAGATAATTCAGTAAGTTCCATTTCTTTAGCCCTTTAAAGTTTGCAAAATATTTTCCTTAGGTCCCAGGGATGATTAGGCAATTGTCTTTGGCACAGCCCCCTGGTAAGCACCAATGGGGACAAGCAAGCACCAGTCAGGAACCACAGGTAGCTTAGCAAGGGGCCAGAGTGTGGGTACCACCCCATGGAATATGCCCAGCTATCTTGGAGGAGTCTCAAGGAGTTCTACTGATCATTCCCTTGGGAGTAAGGATGAAGTTGAGAATGCTGAATTTTGGACAGGGAGTTGCTTGTCCAGGGCCACATGACTCCTCTTTATAGGACTAGGCCATCAGTAGAAGGGTGAAAGAAAGAGATGAGGCAGTGCTGATCAATTTAACTAATTAGTGTAATGAATTGAGTTCAACCAATTCAATTATCTTAAAGAAGGAGCATGCATGTAGTGGGAAGAACAATGGGTTTGGAGGTACAAGACCTGGATTTGAACCCAGCTTTGCTCTTATTATCTGTATGACCATGGGCAAGTCACTTTCCATCTTGAGGTCTCAGTTTCCTCATCCACAAAATGAGGCTTTCAGATTAGATAATCTCTAATGTTTCTTATAGTTCTAGATTCTACCCTAATTCAGTGCAATCCTGCAAACATTTGTCAAGTGCCTATTGTTGTTTGCCCTTCATTTTCAAAGAGGGTCGGTAACATCATGGGATGATGTCTTGACTTGCGCATGCGTTGGGTTTAAGTGAGGCAGAATTGCACAAAGTCATCAGTCTCATTTTCTCCTCCAGAGTCAATGAAGTCCAATGGTGAGACAAAAGTGCGATGGCTGGTGATGATCCAGGATGCAGTGGATGACCTTGGCATCTTTGATGTCTGAATGATCTCTTGGCAAGACTTCACAGAGGTGCTGGTCCTCCTTGAACACCTCAAGCACCTAGGCTTGGAGGCTACAGAGATAAATAGTCCAACAAACATTTATTAAGCGCATATATGTGCCAGGAGCTATGTGCTAAGTGTTGAGGGCTGTGGAAGGAAGTAGTGTGAGGCCCATCTGGAGAGATTCATGGTGGCCCGATCATGGAGGACCATGATAGGGGGTTTAAACTTTAGAGGTCTAACTCTAGGGAGTTAATTAATGGGCAAGGCACTTAAGGTTTTTGAGTAGAGGAGTGGATTTCAAGTTTAAATTCATCAAATGTTAATTGTCTCCTGCCATTGGGAACATTACCCTGGCAAAGGGTGAGGGGCAGATTGGAAGGGGCAAAGCTGGAGAAAGAGACATCTATCAGAAGCTAGTTATTTTTTTTAAACCCATAACTTCTGTGTATTGGCTCATAGGTGGAAGATTGGTAAGGGTGGGCAATGGGGATCAAGTGACTTGTCCAGGGTCACACAGCTGGGAAGTGTCTGAGGCCAGATTTGAACCTAGGACCTCCCATCTCTAGGCCTGACTCTCAATCCACTGGGCTACCCAGCTGTTGCCAGGAGCTAGTTATAAAAAACAGCCTAGGCTGGAGAGAATGACTAGGTCTGGCTTGGTGGTGTCACTGGAAGTTGTAATAAGGGGACAGATGGGAAAGATATTTCCAAACTAGACCTGGTAACTGATAAGATGTAAGCTGGGAGGGACAGGGAGGAACCAGAGGTTACTAAATGGTGGGATGGTGGAAAGAACTCCAAATCTGAGGGTCAGGGGGACCTGAGTTTGTCCTGGATCTTCTACTTTCTAGCTAAGTGATTTTGCACAATTAACTCCCTGCTGAACTTCAGTTTCCTCATCTGTGAATATTTCTTCACTATATCAAAGTTCTGTGATTTCATCTGTATGGTGAGCCCTCTTCTTGCTGTTGAAGACTGCAACCCTCCTATAATTTAAGAGAAGGCCATCAGGGTTCATTTTAATTGAAAAATTCATCCTCTTGCATGTCAGTAGATGGGATGCCTTTCTAAAGTTATCTGGGTTGGTTCAGGGACAGTGGATGTACAGTCTGTCACTGAGCCTCTACCTAAAACCTTTCCAGATTGGTAGAAATTGCCAGGGCTTCTGGGCTGCTGACAGCCTTGGCTAACCCATGGTTACCTTCATGTTGAGATGAGATATTGGTATAGGACTGTAAGTATAGAAGATCTGTAAAAAGGGATAATAATGTTGAGATCATAGTTTGAGAGTTGGATGGGACCAAGCAGATCATCTGGTTCTTCCATTTCCTCTTCACTTTTCAGTAGTGACTTGTCCTATGTAACACTGCTAAGGATATGAACCCAGATCTTTTAACTTCTGGCCTAATATTCTTTGCAGTACATAACCTGTATTCTTAGTGTGTGTTCAGGTAGGGCAAAAACATAAAGAACCAAGAGGGCCACCTTATTGCATGATGATTACAAATACTCAAGATCCCTAAGAGAAGTAGCTGGATGAAGACAGATGATTTAGATGATTCTCTCTCTCTCTCTCTCTCTCTCTCTCTCTCTCTCTCTCTCTCTCTCTCTCTCTCTCTCTCTCTCT
>NC_058130.1:95335943-95374935 GCF_016433145.1 Gracilinanus agilis
GTCGCGGGGGGGGGGGGTTGAAGGGGAAAGGGGAGCATGAATCATGTAACCATGTTAAAAATGAATATTAATAAATGTTAAAAAAAATTCCAATATTAAATAAATTATTTGAAATAACAAGTAAAAAAAAAAAAAACTTCCATCTTAGAATAAATACTGTGTATTGTTTCCATCTTAGAATCAATAACTATTGGTTCCATCTTAGAATCAATATCTCTATTGGTTCTATCTCAAAATCAACAACTGTGTACTGGTTCCATCAATAACTGTGAATTGGTTCCAAGACCAGATTTGAATCCAGGACCTCTCATCTCCAGACCTAGTTCTCTATCCACTGAGCCATCTAGCTCCTCCTAAATGTTTGTTATCATGGCTTTTTTTTAAGGGTTACAAGCAATATTTAACGAATAAGATCTTTAAGAAAGGCATGAAGTTTACAGGCTCCACTAAAACAGAATAGAACTTGGGAAGAGGAGGAAGGACACAATTACGACCAGTCAGGTTGTACACAAACCTATAATGTGCCAAAAAGGGAACTGGGAACAAGTTTTGAAATGGGAATTCAATTAGCACAAGAAAAAAACACCTAAAAACAAATTTAGAAAGGAATCAAAAATGTCAAGTACAGTTAATGCTGATTAGCTATTTGTCTCACATGTAATATATGATTCTTTATTTTACATCACTCCTCCCCCCCAAACCCATCTACCCAAATTGCCCCTCTGCTAAAGAGTCCATTGGTAACAAAGGAGTTTGTGTTCTTTCTGGAAATCATAGGCATCACTGACTCTGAGTAGACCTTAGAAGGAAGGAGGAATCTATGTCATGGTCACTCATAACATTCCTTCTCTTGTGACCAATCAAGCCAATACCAGGTCCTCTAAGTCCAAAGACCCTATCCTGTCATTTTTTTTTAATTTTAAAATTTTTATTTAATTAATTATTTTAGAGCATTTTCCCGTGGTTATAGGATTCATGTTCTATTCCTCTCTTCCTCCCACCCCCTTCCATAGATGACATGCAATTCCACTGGGTTTTACATATGTCATTGATCAAGACCTATTTCCATATTATTGATATTTGCATTAGGGTACTCATTTTGATTTAACATCCCTAATTATATCCCCATTCACTCATGTGATGAGGCAGTTGTTTTTCTTCTGTGTTTCTACTCCCACAGTTTTTCCTCTGGATGTGGATAGTGTTCTTTTTCATAGGTCCTTCAGAATTGTCCTGGATCATTGCATTGCTGCTAGTAGAGAAGTCCATTACATTAGATTTTACCACAGTGTATCCATCTCTGTGTACAATGTTCTTCTGGCTCTGCTCCTTTCACTTTGTATCGATTCCTGGAGGTCCTTCCAGTTCACATAGAATTCCTCCAGTTCATTATTCCTTTGAGCACAATAGTATTTCATCACCAACAGATACCATAATTTGTTCAGCCATTCCCTAGTTGAAGGGCATACCCTCATTTTTCAGGTTTTTTTTGCCACCACAAAGAGCACAACTATAATATCATGGCTTTTTTAAAAATGGGGGAATAAGGTGGGAGGGAAAATGCTTATTAATTGAAAAAAAATAAAACAATTTAAAACCCCAAAGAATTTACTTGGCCTGGGATTTGGAAGATAAGTGAGGACCAGGAGAATAGAAGGCCTTGGGAACCTCAACTCAGGAGGGAATGAAAAGTGAATTAGAGCTGAAGAGGGAGAGGGCACCAGGGATTTTGCGTAACTCAGCAAAGAGTAGAAAATAGAAAATCAGTTGAATAGGGAAAGTGGAAGAGGATTCCTTTGGCCATTGAAGAAGTCCTTTGATTGGGAGGTGGTGGTGTGGACCCGGGATAAAGAACAGGAGTTAAAACTTGAAGCTATTATGAGCCTGGAGTCCCAGAGGAGTAGTTATATTGTCACTTAGTGGTCCGTTGTAGTCTCCCAATGGTCTTCTTGCTAGAGAAATAGCACCATATCCTGAGGAGGAAGAATAACTACTGGAATGAATCAATGGAAGGAAAGCCAGAGATAAGAAAGACCAAGATGCTGCTCTGAAGAGAGGACAGTGATCAAGAAGCAGAAATGAATAGAAGAGAAAACCTTACCCTTAACCCTTACTGGAGCCCCACTCAGGGCAGTACTGTGAGTAATGAGGGACTATCCGGGCTTCCCCTGGGAAGGCTTCTCTTGATTCTCTGAGAGCTGGGCTTTGAGTCATTTCCATTTTCCTTATTGAATAAATAAATCTGTTCTGGGCCTGATGTTTTATGAATCTGACTGCTTGTAAGGGGAGTTAATGACTGTGATTTGGGGGGAGTATCATACACTGAAGCCAGATGGGGGAATGAAACAGAACTAAGAGGTCCCTAGAGTGACCAGGAGGCAGCCACAGACACAAGAGTTACAAATGGAAAATGATACATTGGCCTCCGCATTTTGAAAGAGGGTTGGTGTCTTCCTTGGACTCCTATTGAAGTTCTACTGGCAGAGAGAAGGAGAAAATTGGAGCTTGGTCCCTCGGCAGGACTCTAAGCGCTGACCTAGGACTGGAGGTCAAGAAAACGAGAACATAGACTCTTCCATCCTTCTTATCACCCAGAGAACAATAGAGAAGTACATGGAAGGTGTAAATGTACTACTGTGGGGCATACTAAGGAACTATGAAGAAGACCCCAGGGAAAGAGTGTATGCTTGAAAAGGAAGATGAGAAGATGAACTGTTTGTGTCATTAGAATGAGGGGTAAGTGGTGGAGAACCCATGTGCTCTACTGATACTTTGGTAATGTCAAGACCAATTATTATGGGAAGACTCTAGCACTTTGGGAGTTCCCTTAATAATAATCAATCAATGTGCACTTATAAGTCATCTACTGTATTCCAGGAACTGGACTAAACATCAAGGATACAAAGAAAGGAAAAAATTCAGGTTCTGCTTATAAGGAGCTCATGGTCCAATGAGGGAGACAACATGCAAATCTGCCTGTTTGTCTATTTGTCTGTCTGTCTATGTATCCATGTTTCTATGTATCTATGTATCCATCCATCCATCCATCTTTCTCTCTGTCTCTCTCTGTCTGTCTGTCTCTCTCTGTCTGTCTGTCTCTCTCTCTCTCTCTCTCTCTCTCTCTCTCTCTCTCTCTCTCTCTCTCTCCCCATCTCTCTTTCTGTCTTTGCCTTCCCTCATACTTCAGTGTACACATACACATAGATATTTTATATTCATCCTCTTGCTTGAGGCACCTGATGACCAACTGAGTAACCAGCCATCAGCATGAGGTGGGGGGGTGTGATGGGAAATGTTTGGAAAGGTCGATTGGAGTCACATTTTGGAGCACTTTACATAGGTTGCAATGTACATAGGTTTGTCTTAGAAGAAACACTGAAATGTTGTGAGTAGTCCTGCCATAGTCATACCTGAGCTTTAGGTAATTTTGCAGCTTGGTGGAGGAGGGATTGGAGAAGAGAGAGAGTGGAGGCAGGGAGCCCACTTCGGAGTCTGCCATAGTGGTCTGGGAGAGAGCTGATGAAGATCTGAACTCTGATGAGTGCAGGAGACAAAGGTTAGATGGGGAAAAATGCCACGAAAATGACAGCACTTAGGATCGCAGAATTATTTATTTTATCTGTTAAAAACCCCCTTCCTTCTGTCTTAGACTCAGTACTGTATATTGATTCTAAAGCAGAAGAGTAGTAAGGGCTAGGCAGTGGGAATTAGGTGGCTTGCCTAGGATCACACAGCTAAGGAAGTGGCAGAAGCTAGCCAGCTTTGAACCCAGGACTTTCTGACCCCAGACCTGGTGCTTTTCCACTGTGCTACCTAGCCGCTCCTTCAATTCTGATATTTTATATATCTTTAGGTCCCTCTTAGCTATAATATTATACATAAAAAGTGCCCTCTCTGCTCCAACAGTCTTTGTTCTGAGGTCCCATCCTGCTCTGATAGTCTTTGTGCTATATTTTCTTCCGGCCTTAACATTCTGTTCTTATTCTTATAAAATCTCTCCCAGGTCTGAGATGCATTGATGAAAACTAAAATAAAAATGAGTCCCTGTGGCAGCATGTTGACTTGGAAAACTTCAAATTAACTATTTATATTATATCATATAGCTGGGCTTAGAGAGGGAAAGACTTGTCCCCAGACCCTTACTAGTGGTGTGACCCTGGGCAAGTCACCCCTATTTGCCTTGGTTTCCTCATCTGTAAAATGAGCTGGAGAAAGAAATGGCGAACCAGTCTAGTATCTCTGCCAAGAAAACCCCAAATGGGGTCAAGAAGAGTTGGACACAAATGAAACGGCTTAACAACAACACTCTATTTTTATTTATTTTGTTCAACATTTCCCAATAACATTTTCATCTGATTCCACTTGGGCTCTGGAGTCTTGAGGCTGCTTGTGGCCAGTGCGTCTCCGGGGTGAGCCTCCTGTTTTAAGCTACCTCCTGACCGATGGTCTATGTCGTAAAGCCCTTTCTAGCTCTTATGCTGTATTTGTTCTATATTCTAAGGGCCCTCCCGTCCCTGGCACTGTGTCTAAGTTCTAGGACCCTCCTGGCTCTGACGGTTTGTATTTCTGTTCTATTCTGTTCTATGTACTCTTATATTCTGTTTTCTGTTCTAAGGTCCTTCCAGCTCTAATATTTTGTGAATCTGATCCTCCCCCGTGAGCCGCAGAAGAGGAATCAGGGACGATGTCTTTCTCCAGGCTGCCCGAGCCAGTCTCTCTCAGACGAGTGCCGGGAGCTGAGTGTCCGCAGCCTCGATCCGAAGCTTGGGAAACCAGTTCATGGTGGAAAGCCTTCTGTGGCTGGGGGCCAGTCTCTGTGGCTTCTCTTTGAGGAAAGATCATTTATAAAGCCCCAGACCTCGACTCTGCCTCGAGCTCTAGCTGCCCCAGGGCCGGCGCTGGGGGTCCAGAAGCATGGGGCGCCGCGGCTCTCCCTGCTCCACTTCTCCTGAGAAGGACCTCCTGGAGCAGGGTGGGCCTGATGACTAGGCCTGGGAGAGATGTCCAGCTGCCATTCTGATACTCACATCACCAGGCGATTGTGTTTCACACCAGATGTAAGTTCTCTCTCACTTTAAAAAATGACTCTTCAGAGACAAATGAAATGGTTTCCAGACAGAAAAATCCTGGCTTTCATGTGGAACGGCCACAGCAGCCAAGGGGGCCCCTCTGGCTGGGGTAAGATGCATTTATGGGCCGGGCTGGGGAGGTGTTCTCATCCTCACCCCAAAGAGTTCACCAAGTACTTTCTTGGGGGCAATTCTGTGCCTGGTTGCTAAGTGGCCGGTGCTTGGTGTTTACTAAGGTCAAGAGTTTGAGCCGCTTTATTTCCATCTTCCACAGACGGATCCTTGACCCAAGCCATAGACTAAATCCTACCCCCTCATCACAGATTAAACTCTAACCCCCAGCTGTGGATTTTACTTCTTCTCATAAACGTGCGCCATGGCTAGAACCAGTCTGTGGGTAAGGATGGCTCTGTGTGGAGGGCAGAGAGGTGGTGCTGAGGATAGGGCACCAGGTCTGGAGTCAGGAAGACTCCTCTTCCTGATTTTAAATCCTGCCTCAGACACTTACTAGCTGTGTGACCCCGGGCAAGTCACTGAACCCTGCTTGCCTCAGTTTCCTTATCTGTAAAGTGAACTAGAGAAGGAAATGACAAACGACTCTAGTATGCTTGCCAAGAAAGTCCCAAATGGGGTCATGAAGAGTCAGACATGACTGAAAAATGACTGAACAGCAACAGTCTCTACTGTGTTTATGACTCTACTCATTGCCCCCTCACAGAGGCAAGCTGCTATCAAAGGAAGTATGTTCAGAGAACCAGGCATGGTACCAGTCTCCACCATCGGAGATCTAACAGTTCAAGTAAGAGGCACTCAATGAGATCAGGGCAAACATGGCTCCTGGAAAGATCCATTGATTTGGAGTGAGGAGAACTGGGTTAGAATCTTGACTCCAGCATGGATTAACCTTGGGATTGTATTTTAGGGAGTCGCTTCCTTTCTCTCAATTCCAGTCTTCTTATTTATGAAAGGAAAGGCTTTGGGCTAAGGGTTTTGGATTCCTTCCTGTTCTAAAGCCTTTGATTCCTATGTTTCTATAAACTATTGATTAAGTTATTATTTGATCTGAGTATTTCATCTCACAATATTCTTTCAACATTGGTGCTTTTCATTCATTCATTCATTCATTTATTCATATATTATTGTTGTTCATTTGTTTCAGTCATGTCTGATTCTTCATGACTCCATTTAGGTTTTTTCCCCCAAACTCTTACCTTCTATCTTAATCAATACTAGCTATTGGTTCTAAGGCAGAAGAGTTGTAAGGGACAGGCAATGGGGGCTATGACTTGGCCAGGGTCACACAGCTAGGATGTATCTGAGGCCAGATTTGAACCCTAGACCTCCTGGTTCTCTATCCACTAAATCTCCTAGCTTCTCCCCTATTTGGGAATTTCTTGGCAAAGATAATGGAATGGCTTGCCATTTCTTTCTCCAGCTCATTTTATAGATGAGGAAATTAAAGCAAACAAGGTTAAGTGATTTTCCTAGGGTTATACAACTGATAAGTGTCTGAGGTCTAATTTGAACTCAGGAAGATGAGTCTTCCTGATTCCAGGCCAGTGTTCTTTCCATTGCCATATGTAGCTGCCCATTTCCTCATAGAGTGAACATTTATTAAGTGCCTAACTCTCGTGAGGGCCCAAAGACAAATAAGATATAATTCCTGCACTCAAGGGACTTGCAGTCTAGAAGAGAGTTTGACGTGGGCAGTGAGAACACATGAATTCTAATCTCAGCTCAAGTACCCACTACGTGTATCTACACACTCCAGTTGCTTATTCTTGGAATATAAAATGGGACCTTTGGATCAGATAATCCTTATGGTTCCCATTCACCACCGAGTCTATCTATATTCTATCGTCCATCTCTAATTTCTAGGACCTGCCTATGGTGATTCTCAGTTTTCTCATCTGTAAAATAGGGATAATGTTTACACTCCCTTTCTCACAGGACTATTGTTGGTAAAACATTTTGTAAGCCTAAAAGCACTATAAAAATGGGAATTCCTGTTATAGCTCATGAAAAGTTTAATGACAAGAGAGTAATAACATGGCGGGACACCAATAGAAGAGCTATCAGGAAATAGTGTCAAAGACAATGGCCTAGTCTGTGAGGGGACAGTCAGGAAAGTCTTCTTGAAGGAGGTGGCCCTTGGACCAGAGTCTGAAGTATGGGTCATGGAATCACAATTTTAGAACTGAAAGGGATTCCAGAGGTCATCTAGGTCAAAATCTTCATTTTACAGATAAGGAAACCAAGTCCTAGAAAGGTTTAATGATTTGAAGGGAACTTGGAGACAGAATTGGAACCCAAATCTTCTAACTCCATTGTGCTCTGTCCCTTCCATGAAGATTTGGAGAAAAAGAAAGGAGGGAGAGCTAGGAACAGGAGGCAGTAACAAGCATGGTGTGTATGTAGGTGTTTGTGTATAGTGTTGCTATATAATGAAGAGACTAATCTGTCTAGAATGTATTGTTTGCATAGGGGAGGAGACAGAATAAAAATATAATAAATACATATTTATTCTAAGTATATATTATACATAACTATAATATACTATATTATATCAATATAGACATAGAAATAAAAATTGGAGAGGTAGGAGATTGGGAATTCTTCCTGGAATGATTGGGAAGCCAGTGGAGGAATCTGATGAAAGCTGGGTTTGGAGATTATTAATATGGAGGTTCTCATCCTTTGTCAATGTCTCCTCATGGCACACGGAAGACCCAAAGGTTTTCAGAGACTGTAATAATGAAGTATAAGCTTGTGGGAGCTCCTCCGGAGAGTCAGACTCTTTCTTTCTCATAGAAACACAGGGGTTAGAGCTGAAAGGAACCTTAGAGATGATCTAATCCAACTCCCTCATTTTACAGATTAGGAAACAGAGGCCCAAAGTGGGGAAGAGTCTTGTCCAAAGTCACACAGGAATTTAGCAGCAGAATTGGAATTTGAAACTAGTTCCCCAAATTCCCACTGCAGGGTTTTTCCTGCTACATAGGATGGGCTGGGTGCCAGGAAGGAATATCATCAGCTAACTTGCCATAGCTAAAAACCCGGGGAAAAGAAGGCAAGGAGATTCTTAGTTAGTGATGCAATTCAATAAATATTGAAGTGCCTGTAGTGGACCTATAGAGCGCTAGTGAGGGAATGAGATTGTGGATCTTTGCAGAACACAAGTCACTTGGTGATATGTTCAGTTTGCATGGATTAAAGAGGTGGGAGAAAGATTGAAGACAAGGAAACCCATTTTAGGATGCTATTACAATAGTTCATTCTTCTACATATTCTTGACATCTCGTAATCTCTTCTGCTTCTGTTAAATTCTTACTCTTTTGGTCTTTTATCATGCCTAGTTTTGGAGGAAGTATTCCCTCGATATCTCTAATTTCCTGGTAACTGGTCCCATCACTTTCTGGCAAAGAGAAGGAGAAGAAATGGAAGCTGTGTTCGATTTTGGGCTTGAAGATCAATGCAGATGACAACGTCAGCCAAGAAATTAAAAGATGCTTGCACCTTGGAAAGAAAGTTATAGCAAATCTGGACAACGTGCTAAAAAGCAGAGACAACAACTTGTTGGCAAAGGTCTTTATAGTCAAAGTTATTGTTTTTCTGGTGGCAATGTATGGCTATGAGAGTTGGACTGTAAGGAAAGCTGAGTGATGCAGAATCGATGTTTTTGAATTGTGGGGCTGGAGAAGACTTTTGAGCTGACCTTTGGACAGCAAGGAGTTCAAATTATTCAGTACTTAAATTAATAAAGAGACAACAACCACAGCAACAAGAAATCAATTTGGACTGTTCACTGGAAGGTCAAATATGAAAGCTGAAGCTAATAAATACACTTTGGCTCCATAATGAGAAGACAGGAGTCACTGGAAAAGACCCCGATGTTGGGAAAAATTGAAAGCAAAAGGAGATGGACAGAGAATGGCATGAAAACAACAAGCACGAACTTAGACTTCGAGAGATCACAGAGGATAGAAGGGCCTGGCTAGCTATGGTCCATGGGGTCATAAAGAATCAATAAGATACAACTGAAAGACTGGACAACAACAGCATGATAGTTCAGGCTGGAGGTAATGAGGCCTTGCACAGAAAGGAGCTCCTTGAAGGCAGGGACTGGATTTGTTTTTCTTTGTATTCTCAGCACTTTAACACAGTGCCTGGAATATAGAAAGGACTTTGCAAATGCTTGTTGACCAGACTTGACTTAAATCACGATCTCTTGACTCCAAGACCTTTTATCTATAATATCTATCTGTCTATCTGCCTGTCTGTCTATGTATATATGTATGTATGTATGTATGTATCCTACCTATCCATCTATCTATCTATCTATCTATCTATCTATCTATCTATCTATCTATCTATCTATCTATCTATCTATCTATCTATCTATCCATCTATTTATCCATCTATCTATCTATCTATCTGTCTGTCTGTCTGTCTGTCTGTCTGTCTGTCTATCTATCTATCTTCTCTCTCTGTAGCCTTCATTTTGTAGACAAATAGACCATGCTTCATTCTTCTTTTAGATATGCTTTTAAAGTCTCCCTTCCTACTTCCCACCTTCTCAGTCTTCTTACATTTTAACTCTACCACATAACTCTTTGCTCCTTTCTCTTCCTCCTTTTTTCCTTTCCTCTTTTCTTTCTTTCTCTCCTCTTCTCCCTTCTCTTTTTAATGACATCATCTATCTTTCTCTATTCAACCATCTTTCTTTGTGTGTCTAAGTATCCCTGTGTCAGTCTTCCCCCCCTCTCTAGTTCTCTCCATCTAGCCCTTGCCTACATCTTTATCAATCTGTTTGTCTATTTATGCACCTGTAATCTTCACATTTTGTTTTAGCTAAGTTGTATTTCTAATCATCATATTGACCTATTTGGATCTATCAAAAATCAGTCTCTACTTATGTATCCAGGTCAAGTGAGTAGAGAGATAATTTAGAATCTTAAAAAAAAGCATACTCTTGGGGCAGCAAGGTGGCTCAGTGGATAGAGAGCTAGGCCTTGAGATAGGAGGTCCTGTGCTCAAATATGGCCTCTGACACTTCCTAGTTGCGTGATCCTGGGCAAGTCACTTAACATCAATTTCCTAGCCCCTACCATTCTTCTGCCTTGTGACCAATACTTAGTATTGATTCTAAGATGGAAGGCAAAGGTTTTAAAAAATTATATTCTTTGTCTCCTTCTGTGTCTATCTCATACTTTCTCTTCATCCATGCATGTATCTGTCCATCTTTGAACATATGTATATATTTATACACACACACACACACACACACACACATATATATATATATAGTTTATGCACACACACATATGAAGAAGAGGGAAAATGGAGGAAGAGAAAGAGAGAAAGAGAAGAGAGAGAGAAAGGGAGAAAGGGGTAACAGAGAGATTGGGGATAGAGAGAGAAAGATGTATAGGCATAAAAAAGGGGAATATTCTGAGATACTTAAAGGAATTTACAGAGATGTTTGCTGCACTACTTTCCTAAGTCTTTCGATAGTCTGGAAGAATGCAGAATGTCCCAGGAGACTAGATATGGACAAATGTCCCAATTTTCAAAAAGGAGGAAAAGGTTTCCTTTTTTAATTCCTGATTTCAGGAATTACCTGCCTTTGTAGGTAGCGCCTCAGAAAAATTCTATAATGGATATTTAAACAGAGGCTTTGCCATCTATCTAAAATGTCTTCACGAAGAACAAGAAGCCACTTAAAATCAATCTTATTCTTCCTTTTTGATGGGTCTGCCAAAGTGGCAGGTCATGGGCTCTTGTCTTCATTTCAATCCAACTGAGCAGAATTTCAGCAGGTCATTGTGCGTGAGATGATGCAGGGTCAGTCTGAAGAGACTATTGCTAAGTGGAGCCCCAGCTGGTGGAATACGTAGTGGGAGGGCAGAGACTGGCAGTGGAAAAAGAGAGCTGGGAACGAGGAGGCAGGATAGCTTTGCATTTGGGCGTTGACACAGCTATATGAGCTTTCATTCTAATTAGGAGAGATACCCGGTCTAGAAGAGCCCAATTTTGGGGAGGGGCATCTTGGTGATCCTAAGCATACAATGGTGAAGCAGAAGACAAAGCCTTTAGCCTTTAGGGTGCAATGGCAGGCCAGTGACAACTCTAAGACAGAAGGGGCAAGGGCTAGGCAAATGGGATTAATTGACTTGCCTAGGATCATACAGCTAGGCAGTGTCTGAAGTCAGATTTGAACCCAGGTCCTTCCATCTCCAGGCGTGACACCCTGTCCACTGAGTCAACGAGCTGTCAGAATTCCATTTTAAATAGCCATCTTATAGTATTATGTCCCTTCCTTCTCCAGAAACATCAGTAGCTACCTACCTATTATTCTCCCTCTCCCTCCCTGCAAAGAAAAATAAAACAAAACAAAAAACCTTGAGGTCATTGAGGGGAAAGTGGAGGGTCGATGCTCTCTCTGCTAGAAATCTTGATAAACATTGTAAAGGGTGAGTCCCCTTCACAGACTTCCCTTTATCCAAGCTATTCATTCTCTGGAAATACTTCACATCCCCATTCTAGATATATGCCTTTTTTTTCTTATCCTTTACTTCTGTCTTAGAATTGTTAGTAAGTATGGTTCCAAGGCAGAAGAGAGATAAGGACTAGACAATTGGAGTTAAGTGACTTGCCCAAGGTCACACAGGTAGGAAGTGTTTAAGACCAGATTTGCACCCAGGATCTCTCTTCTCTAAGTCTGGGAATAAACAAGCCACTTAGCTGCTCCTAGATAGGAGTCTGTGTGTCTATCTACTTTTTCATCCACTAGTTTATTGATGGATCTATCCATAATGATCATACTTCTCATAGGATTTGGAGCTAGAAGAAATGTAAGAGATAATCTTGCCAAACCTCTTTAGAGGAAGAAACCAAGACCTGGTGACAGCAAGAACCTATCTCCAGGGCAGTTTCCATCTCTTCCATCTTCTGGTGAAGAGGAACCGATAGTGGACTGAAGTCAGAAGACCGAGGTTTGAATTCCAGTTCTGATGACATACTAGCTGTATGACCCAGAACAAGTCAGTTCATCATCAAGATACCCAGTTTCCTCATCTATACAATGGGAATCACAATCCATGCATTGTGTCTCTCATAAGGTTTTGGTGGGAAAAGCACTTTCTAGAGATGCAAGGTATTCCTAGGAAACTCCAGCTCGAAACAATGTCTCCTCAGGTTGTCCTTTGCTAATCCGGTCATTTCTCTGGTTAAACCCTAACTCTGTGACATTAACAAAAAATGCCCTTGCCTGTGAGGTGGGGGAAGTAGACCAACTTTTCACTAGAACCCCAGACTCACAAATAACTATCCTTCAAGGGCTTGCTTTCCTGGCTGGCCCTGTGTTGATCATTAACTCAGAAAGTAACCCAGTTGTGGCACTCATGAATAACCTGGGGGGTTGGGGGGAGAAGAAATACCCCCTATTCTTAAAGCATTACTAGTTCAAATTCCCAGAGGCCCTAGGGTGCTCATCCAGTTTGAATGGAGTCTTTGGTTTCCAGCCTTCTATGGAATAAAAATTAGTTACCCACTGATGTTTTGCTCATCTCCGACATTTTGTGAATCTCCTCCCGCTGGCAGTAGCAACAGCACTAAGAAGATGCAATAATCAACTCAGAATGTCAGAGCTGGAAGGGGTCTTAGAACTTTTTAAAACATAAAATGTCAGAGCTGTGGAAGCGACCTTAGAAAATAGAACATAAAATGTTCATTCAATTAAATAAACTCTTATTAAGTTGTTGATCTCTGCGTAAAGTGCTGCTGATACAAAGACCAAAAATAAATAGTTTGTGTTCTCAAGGGTCTTCTGTTATATTGGGGGGACAGAATGGAGGAAGTAAATACAAAACCTTTTGAGGAAGAACAGAGAGAAACCATCCTGGAGGAAGGTGGCACCTTAATGGAGACTTGAAGGCAAATAATAACTCTAAAAAGTAGAGGTGAGCAGGAATAACATTCTAAGTGGGGAGAACAAGGCCTAGGGAGCATTCCATGGTGGCCAATGGAATGGATGTTGATTTCAGAAAACTGGCCAATGTTGCTGAAAGTATAGATTTTAGGAATGAGAGTAAAGAGGAAGGAAGAAGGGCAAAAAGGTAGGTGGGTACCAGATCATGGAGGACTTCAAATGCTAGAATATTTTTTTTTACAAAGGCAATGGTGATCCACTGAAGAGAACTGAGCAGGCAAAATAATATGTTTTAATCTCTCAGGCCTTAGAGTTGTGCAGAGATGGATAGGAGAGGGGAGAGACTAGAAACCATTACAAGAGTTCAGATGGGACGTGGTGAGGGCCTGAACTTGGGGAATGGGAGAGGCAGGAGTATGCTGGTAAATGTTTGACAGCCCACTCTCTGAAAAAAAAAAAAGAAATGTCCTTGGGACAGACTTTTAAGTTATATTATTAGCATTTTCTCAAGTCTAGACAATCAACAGAACAATAAATTAAGTCCCAACTTACAGCATTTTGCCAATCAGAAGCATTTCACACTGAAAATTTAACAATAAACCAGTTTGGCTTCAATCAGTACATCTCTGGCAGAGGAAAGGTATAAGAGCCATTTTGATGGTAGCATGGAAATGACTTGGCAACTGCTAGGGCAAGAAGGGCCAGAGAGAAGAAAGAATCATGGCTCATTCCAAAATTACAAATCTGTGGGACTGAGAAGATGGCAGGACTCTCCATGGAAAGCAGGAACTTTGGAGAAGGAGCAGAATGAAACAAGGAGGGCATTGAGTTCTATTCATTTTTTTAGAATTCTTACTTTCTGTTTTAGTACTACTTCTAAGACAGAAAAGTGGCAAGGGCTAGGCAACTGGGGTTATGTGACTTGCCCAGGGTCATACAGCTAGGAAGTGTCTGAGCCTAGTTTGGAACCCAAGTCTTCCCATCTCTAGGCCTGGCTCTCAATTCACTGAGCCATGTAGCTGCCTCCTCAAGATCCTTATTAGACAATATAACTATTGTCCCTAGTTAGCAAAATTCCTCTAAGGTCTACCTCTGATGATGTGAGGAACCCCAGAGAAGTCATTGGATATGGTACCTCAGTATGAAGTAGAGTGTGACCCAGAGTTCTTGGAGGCTATAAAAATTTGGGCTTTATGTTCCATGTGAAAGTGTCCACCCTCCCTCTAAACTTTCCCTGTTTAAAGTACAAAATAAAGACTCTTCATTTGGGTTGTAGAGTGACTTTATATTTTTGGTAGTCCATGGAGGAAGGAAGTTTGAAAGTTGTCATATACTGTAGCCGATTGTAGCCCATATCTTGCCTGAAATACCATGATTGCTAATGAAAAATATCTTTAATAAAACTGGATAACAGAAAAAAATTTGAGGGAATGTTAACAATTATATTGAAGTCTCCAAATATGAGGGCAAGGATCAGGAGGGAAGGGAAGACTGGGCCATGGACCTTTGTAAAAGAAGAGAGAATGAGAGAGAGGCTTGAGAGTGCACAACTGTAACCAGTATCTGGACAAGCTCATGGAATGGATGAATCTTAAAGGAGGAGAGATTTCTGGATAATAAGGGCCAAGGGAAAGTCCAGAAATGCCAGCAAGGATCAAGAAATGGGCCTTCTCCCTCTTCTTTTCCTGGCCATAAAAAAAGGATTGGAGATGGCAGCTAGGGTTACCTATTTCTATCACTACTTGCTAATTCTAGAGAGAGCCAGGTTTCCATAAGTGCAAAAAGATGGAAAGAGTATGAGAAGAAGTTGAAGATAGAGGGAAATTTATTAATGATGGAATAGAGGCATTTACCTTAATTTATACTCATGGGATGACCAAGGACAGTGTCCGTCTGTTTTTTCTCAAACCCCTGAAGAAAAGGGGTCAAGGCAGCAAGGCATATGGGTCATAAATAGGTTATGACTGAATCCCTAGTGTCTGATTAAGCTTGCATTCCTGCCAGCATCTCTGAGTCATCCCAGTATGGAGGAGATTGATAGATGCAGAAGCTATTCTTTTTTATTTTATTTTTATTGCCATGCAAAACACACTTCCATATTGGTCATTGTTGTAAGAGCACATTCATATAAAACAAAATCCCCCAAATAAAACCATAAATACACTGATAGGAAAGATAGTCTGCTTTGATCTGCATCCATCCAGCTTGTATTAATTAGAAATCTTGAACCTTTGGGCTCCATCTCCCAGAATTCTTTTTTCATTATCCAGCATCCTTTCCCCTTCATCCCCAAGTTGCATGCTTACAGTGTTTGTATATAGCTGGCTGTAACTCCATCTCTCTCTTTTCCCATGTGCATGGCTGGGTTAGCACCTTTTCTACTCTAGCTTTTTACTTTAGTTATTATTAATAAACTTTATAAAATATAGTAGTTATTGTATATTAATTTTAATCTCAACAGGCTCTAACAGTTCTTTTTCTGAAGGTGGATAGCACTCCCCTCAGTCCTAATTCTTTCAGGATTATTCTGGATCATTGCATTGCTGAGTGTAACCAAGTTTTCACAGTTGACACAGAAGATTTTCTTCATGTGAACTGTGTATTTGATTTTGGCCTGGCTTGAAGTCTGACGCCCTAGGTCTGGATATAGGTGTTGACAAGGAGAGGACTCATTTCTTATGTCCATTGAATGTCAATCTATATCTCAACAGACAAAAAGGCATGAACTTACATTGGATTTTCCCCCTACCAGTACTTAGCATTTTATTGCCATTGTTTTGGCCAGTAGTAATGTTCTACTCTCTGTGATCCCATTTGGGGTTTTCTTAGCAAAGATACTAGAAAGGTTTGTCATTTCCTTCTCCAGCTCATTTTACACATAAGGAAACTGAGGCAAACAGGGTGAAGTGACTTGCCCAGAGTCGCAAAGCTAGTAAGTGTGTAAGGCTGGATTTGAACTCTGGAGCCAGCACTCTATCTACTGCTCCATCTAATTGGCCCATCTCCTGTGTTACCCTTTCTAATAATGAACTTCCTTCCTAGTTCTTCTCCCTCCTTCTTTCTCCTGCCCTCTCTGTTTCCCCTCCATCCTCACCTCCTTTGGTTGCTGTCCTTTTCTCCTTCTCCTTTCTTCCTCCCTTTCTTCCTTTTTCTCCTTCTCATTTTCTGATCTCTTCTCTCTCTCTCTTTCCTCTTCCCTCCTCCCTTTGACTTGGTCTCTTTACAGAAAAAATAGGAAGAGGGAAGAGGCAGGTTTCCTAAAACAGAGGGAGAAGAAAGCAAAGGTCTTTGTTTTGAACAGTGGGATCATGCTCCAAAAACCATATTCTTTCATTCTTTTAAAAAATCTTCCACACAATTGTTTATTTTAATTATAAATTCCCACATAAGTTTTCCAAAGTTATATGATCCATATGGTCTCCCTCCTTTCTTCCTTTCCCCCTCCTGGAGCTGACAAGCAATTCAGTCTGGATTATACATGTATTATCATGCAAAATATGTTTCCATATTATTCATTTTTGCATGTGAATAATCTTATAAAACCAAACCCCTAAAACCCTAAAACATAGACCCAAATAAATAAGTGATAAATCACAGGTTTTCATCTGCATTCTTCCTCCAACAGTTATTTCTCTGGAGGTGGATAGCATTCTTTTTCATATGTCCGGAGGTCAGTTTTTAACTCAGGAAGACAGGCCCAGTACTCTGTGCCACCTACCTGTATGTACATAAGATAATTTTTTCTTTTCTTTTGTTTCTGGACAGCATTTTAGACTTTCCAAATGTACTTACCTTGAAATATAGAGAGTGTTTGATTGTTGAATGGTGAAGAAAAAATTCACTGTCAAGATCTTGGATGAGACAATTTTGCCAAAAAAATCTCGGTGGTCATGGGATACACAAATGATCAGGTCAATGATCAGATTCATGCCTACTTCACCCAATTGTTTTTTTTTAAACCCTTAACTTCTGTGTATTGGCTCCAAGGCAGAAGAGTGGTAAGGGTAGGCAATAGGGGTCAAGTGACTTGCTGAGGGTCACACAGCTTGGAAGTGTCTAAGGCCAGATTTGAACCTAGGACCTCCCGTCTCTGGGCCTGACTCTCAATCCACTGAGCTACCCAGCTACCCACACAATTGGTTTTTAATAGACCCTTAAGTTAATATTTATGGATAATTTAAAAAAAGTATAGAATTCTTAGTGTTCACTCCCTTTTATTTTAATACTCTAAGACAGTGATGGGCAAACTTTTTAAAGAGGGGGCCAAAGGAAAGGAAATGCTCATCTGTCAATCTGTTTCTAAGGCAAATATTTTGAAGTTTCATTGTATTGTATCCTACTCATTGTATTCGCCAGATTAGGAATAATGTCGTGGCTGGATAGAACATTTCAGGGGTCCACATCTGGCCTGCAGGCTGTAGTTTGCCCATCACTGCTCCAAGACCATTACTGCAGAAAAGGAAGAAAGTCTCATAGAACTGAGGAATATTTTTCATTTTTTCTTGTTTCATAGATCTAGTGGAAATTATACACATATACATATCACTTTGGGCATATATATATATATAAATTCCATTTTCATATATATTCACATACATATTCATTCACATATATTCATATTCACTCCTAAGGTGGCATTATCCAATGCCCAGTGATCTAAAAAGAGTGGAGGAAAATAAAGTGTATCATCAGTTTGAACATTTTCACTTATAACTAGAAGGAAAAAGGAGGCTTGCCATTGAATGAAAGCCTACAGGGTCTCCCTGGAGAAGCCAAGAAAGACTCTGGCAGAGCTGCTTTTATCACGGTCCCAAGGGCAACAAGAAACATGATTTTCCAGGACATGTGTTTATCTTGTACTGTGGTGCTAATAACTAAATAGTTCCAAAAAGACCTCCATGAAAATAACTGCAACTTATATATCAATATTTATTGAGGAGACCAAAGAAGTAGATAAATTCTCTGAGGGATTTGATAAAACTCTCCAAAGGAAATCAAACACATGCTTCAAAAGAAATATGGGTAGATATCTTTTCTTTTGACACCGCCTCCATTTTCCATGGTATTCCTCCCTCACTGTCCCTCAGATAGTCATCTCTTTTTTTTTTTAATTTTATTTTTATTATCATGGAAAACACACTTCCATATTGTTCATTGTTGTAAGAGCTCACGCATGCAAAACCAAAACCCCCAAATAAAACCATAAATACACTGATGTGAAAAGTAGTATATTTTGATCTGCATCCATCTGGAGAGTCATCTCTTATGATAAAGAAATAGAAAAGGTAAACGAAAAGTCCAGTAAAACTAACTAACATATTGAAAGAGTTTGACATTATACACAGGGTTTCATATCCAAAGTCTCCCTCCCTAGGTAAAGAAATGGAAGGAGCTACTTTTTTCCTATCTCTTCTTGGGGTCAAGTTTGATCATTATAATTTTTACAGAATTAAGTTTTTATTGTTTTGTTCCATTTTTTCAAAAAATTATTAAAAACAAATCACCCTTACCTTTTGTCTTAGATTGGTACTAACTTACCTAGCCCTTACTGCTCTTCTGCCTTGGAACCAATACACAGTATTGATTCTAAGATGGAAGGTAAGGAGCATGTGTGTATTTGTGTATGTGTGTTTTCAGTATTTTATTCCTCTACGGATGAAAATATTCCCCATTCATGACCCATATATTCATTACACTATCCTCTATAGATAAATAAAAGATGTCCTGTGGTTGAAGCCTTTTCCTACATTTATTATGTTATGAGAATTTCTCTGGCTTAATTCTCTCATATACAGAAATATGTCCTCTTTGTGAAGACTTTCCCACTTTCTTATCATTTACAGGACTTTCTCCCGTATGAATTTTCTAATGTGCACTAACATGTTCCTTCTGGTTGAAGATTTCCCCCCACTCATTCCATTTATAGGATTTCTCTCCAGTAGGAATTTTCAGATGTATATTAAGGTTTCCTTTCTGGCTAAAGACTTTCCCACATTCATTACATTTATAGGATTTCTCTCTAGGATGAATTTTCTGATGCATATAGCAGCTTCCTCACCAGCTGAATGATTTCCCACATTCATTGCACTTGTAGGCTTTCTTTCCACTATGCTTTTTCTGATGTATGTTAAGGCTATCTTGCTGTTGGAAGGTTTTTCCACATTAATTACATTTATAGGATGTTTTTTCCATTGTGAATTTCTTGATGTATAGTTAGGTGTCCCTTCTGCCTAAAGGCTTCCCAACATTCATTACATTTATAGGCTTCCTCTCCAGTATGAATTTTCTGATGTCTATTAAGGCTTCTTCTCTCTTTGAAGGCCTTCCCATATTCATCAATAACATTTGTAGGATTTCTCTCCACTATGAAGTCTTTGATGTATAGTAAGGCTTGAATTGGAGCTGAAGGCTTTCCCACAGATTACATTTGTAGGGTTTTTCTCTAGAATGAATTCAGTAAATGTCCATCTATGTCTAAAGCTTTTCCCACATTCATTACAAGTATAGGATTTTTCTCCAGTGTGAATTCTCTGGTACATAAGAAAAACTGAATTGAAAGGAAAGGTTTTCCCACATTCATTACATTTATTTATTTTATTTTATTTTAAAATATTTTTCCATGTTTACATGATTCATTTTCTTTTCCTTTCCTTTTCTCTCCCCCCTCCCAGGGTCAAAAAGCAATTCCACTAGGTTCTACAAATGTTTTCACTTGATACCTATTTCCATATTATTCATTTTTGCTATAGTGATTCTTTAAAGCCTAAGCCCCAAATCACATACCCATATATACACCACATTCATAACATTTAAAGAGTTTTTCTACAGTATGAGTTTTTTGATGAATAATAAGGTATCCCATTTGATTGGTTAATAGATTGATCTGCTTTAAGGTTTTGCTGCATTCATTACTCTTTACTGTGAGTTTTTTCTTAGATGACTCTCCCATACAATTGTCTTGCTTTGGAGTAGAGTCTTTGGTTTCACATGTAATCACCTGACCAAGGGGATCTGGAGTGTGTTAGTGGAAAGATAAAATATTTTTACATAACTAAAGACACTTGATTCAAGAATGGTTCCTAGGGACAGAAAGGTAGCTTAGTGGATTGAGAACCATGTCTAGAGATAGGTTCAAATATGGCCTCAGATATTTCCTACCTGTTTAACTCTGTAGTCACTTACCTCTCATCTCCTAGCCCTTACCACTCTTCTGCCTTGGAACCAATACATAGTATTAGTTCAAAGATAGAAAGTATGGGTAAAAAAAAAGAATTATTTTCAAATAAGTGGATCTTTTTCTCCTTGATAAAACATAATGAATTTCATTCATTTTTGTGATGTTAGTCAACTTTCTCTTATCTAGCAGTTCTCAGTTCTCTTTTTGAAGTGTTCATATAATAGAATATGATTACAACATAAGAAACTATGAATAAATAATATTCTGAGGACTTTGGGAAGACTCGTATGAATTGGCACAAAGTGCTCAAAGACATGAGGACTACAATTATTTAAAGAAAAATGACTTTGAAAGACTTAAGAATTATAAGCAACACAATGGCCATCCATAACTTAAGTCTAATGATGATGTCTGCCTCCAACCTCTTGTCAGAGGGGAAGAAGACATACATATATTTAATGAAAAGTTAAGAGCAGATAAGGTTGACAAGAAATATATCAGAAAATGTGGGTCAAGAAAGAGAGAGGAAAATCTTATAGACTACCCAGAAGTCTCGGGTCTAAACATCATCAATACTTTCCCTTTTAAAAAAATTCTTGTTTTATAAACTTAGCAACCATCAACAAACACAATGTTTTAATAAATAGAGAATAAAAAGGTTATATAGAAAGCTGCAAAACTGTCTCATAAGATTTTTATTAAATATTTTACATATATTAAATTTAAAAATGGAATAAAATTGTCCCGTTTGTGTCCCATTTTGAACTTTGTTTTCTTTTGTGTATTTTAAAAATGTTTTAGTGAGGTTCTTTTCTTTTTTGTATTTCTATTATTACTCATTCTTTCAACTATTTAATGAGCCCCCTCTCCTTTCAGTTGTCACATTCTCAAATAAGTAACAAAAAAGTACAGTTATGTAAGGGTTAAACAGTAGGAGTTTGACAAAAATGAGGAGAGCAGTTTAATAAAACACTTAGTTTAATTTGAAAAGAAGTAAAGATAGAAAATAGAAAAGAGGAAAGAGAGATTTTTATTCTAATATTCTATCAGTATACCTAAATTTCTAATACTAACTAAAATTTCTAAAACCCTATTTCTGTCTTCTGAGGACAGGTTCTTCTTGCCTGGCCAGACCTATCTAACCTACACTATCTAAAATTGATTCACTAACTACCTATCTTACAATAATAAATCAATAGCCACCTCCCATGGCCTCCTTAAATAAGGTTTTATCCTCCAACTGCTAGTAGCCCCTTGCCTCAGAGACAGACTTCCTCTTCTCTGGAAATCCAAAGGCTTAAAGACCTAACTGCCAACTGATTCCTTCCTTATCTCTCCTCTCCTCTCCTAGAATCTTCAGCTCTGGCTCACTGACTCCAGTCAACTCTCCTCCAACTAGAAATCCCCCTAGCCTGCCTCTTAAAGAGACTGAGGGGGTGAATAAGAAAATCCCTTTAGGGGGCAGCTGGGTGGCTCAGTGGATGGAGAGCCAGGCCTAGAGATGGGAGGTCCTGGGTTCAAATCTGATCTCAGACACTTCCTAGCTGTGTGACCCTGGGCAAGTCACTTAACCCCTATTGCCTAGTCCTTACCACCCTTCTGCCTTGGAGCCAATACACAGTATTGACTCCAAGATGGAAGGTAAGGGTTTAAAATTTTAAAAAAATCCCTTTAACAGTTAATAATAACAAATCAACAAGATCAAATATGGTCTACCCAACACATTAAAAAAATACTTAAAGGGACTATCCTAAACAATAAAATCCAATCCAAGAAATTAGGTTAAAAATATGAGTAAACAGAAGAAGATGTTAAACATAGTGAATAGTGAAAAAAATACTATAGGTTAAGAAAAGTCCAAGAGGTAAACCCAGAATAATATAAGCACATAATGATTATAACTAGAAGCTTAGAGGAAAAAAATGACTTTATGAAAGGAAAGAACGGCTGGAAAAATAAACCAAGAGGCAAAAAAGGAAATTATGAACAGATTTCAGGAGGAAAACAATTGAAAGGTAAATTAATATCCCAGAACAGAAAGTTGAAAACCTTATCCTGGCAGTGGACTTTATGAAAATGAGAATGGATCAAATAGAACCATATGACTCCTTGAGATAAGAAATATTAGAGGATTGAGGGAGAGAGAGAACAAAATATAAGGTAGTTACTATTTTTAAAAACTGGCTAGAAAAATAGACCAGGGAGAAAGAATACTGAGCTCCCTGAAAAGCATAACCAAAAAAAAAATCTGGACACCATATTTCAGGTAATCATAAAAGAAAGCTGCCTAGATTTATTAAAACCAGAAGGAAATCAAAAATCAAAAGAATTTATGCATCACTTTCTGAAAGAAACCCAGAATATCATAGTCAAAATGCAGATCTTCAAAATCAAAGAAAGGATACTGAAAGCAGTCAGAAAGAAAGATCAAGATTGAACTATAGTCAGTATCACATAAGCATCAGCAGCAACTACTATAAGAGGGAGAAAACTTGGAATACAAATTTTTCTAAAGGCAGAAGATAAGGATTTGCAACCACACATAACTGATTGTATAAAGCTGAATGTAATCATACAGGGGATTGTTAATACAATGGAGTGCTCTTAAATATCCCTGATAAAAGGACTCAAGCTGAGTAGAAACTTTGTAATGCAAGTATAGGAGTCAAGAGAAATCTAGAAAGGTAAGTATATTTAAGCAAACTTGAAGGGAGCTAATTGAAGTTGTGACTGTCTTCAAATGTTACAGAGGAAGTTAAAGAAGATGCACAGTAGGGCAGGGGAAGTGATTTTGTTCTTTTTTTGGGGGGGGGGTTAAAAGAGGAAAGGAAAAGGAACAGAAAAAATAGTGCACTAATGAGGAAGAAAAGGGAGAAACTTGTTATTTCCCCAAAATGATGTTGCCCAGAAGAGTAGTATACAAACATGAAGGAGAAATGAATGGAGGACCAAACATTTCCTGATCTCACTCATATGAATTAGGTAAAGGAGGACTGAATATATATGGCCATGAATGTTCTGTTTCTGTCTCATGTGCATATTCTATTTTCTGATTCTAGGGGAATAAATATTAGAGATGGAAGGAAACCAAGCTATGACCTTGTGAGTTTCAAAAGGTTGGAAGAACTATCAAAGATCCAGCAATTGGATTCCATAATAACATTTGCTGATAACTACACTGACTGAATTCAGTGAGGAGCCAGTTCTGAGGAACAACTCGATTGACCCAGTATAGAAGTGACTTGCCCCAACAGCCGAAACAACTGCAAGCAAAGAAGCGACTTGTCCATTGACTATGCCTCACTCAGAAATGAACTTGGTGCTGTGAATGTTTAATTGTCACAACTCTAAGCTTAATCTATCCTCCCCAAGGACCAAATGGATACTTAGGAGGGAGAGTAAGCCCCAGTTTGGGAAGGGGATTTATAATTCTGTATTTGCTATACTTCCCCAATAAATATCTATTTGTAAAAGCTAACTGATGTTAATTGGGTAAGTGACATTGAGGAGAGATCACTTAATCAAGATGGTATTGGGCAGATATTAACTGGCAGTTGATATTGTGAAGAGCCCACTGGATGGGAGTTTATCAACAATGGTACTAGAGAAAACATTAAAAAATCCTCAAGGTTGTCTCTAGGACCCTGATGAGAGAAGAAGATGACCTCTGGGCTTACAACCAACCAGTGCTACTGGGTTGGGAGAGTGAGCCCAGAGCCTATACATTATCCACACAAACACATATGCACAATGTTTGGTGTTGAAATACCTTTAATGCAATAGATATTTACAGGGGTAGGGAAATAAGACAAGGTATATAAGAAGGAGAGAGTTAGAAAGGAAATATAAATGAGACAAAGTTTAATTTCAGTTGGTTGATCATAAAGTATGAGGAAAAGAGAGAAAGTCTAAGAACAAGAAATCAGGCTCTGGATTTGATGAAGAGAGGAGAAGCACAGAACATCAAGAACGTACTACTTGTATCAACCAGATTCCTTTCCTTTCTCCATCTCCATTTTCTCTGTAAAGAAGAATAGGAGGAAGAGGAAAAATGTAAGAGAAAAAAAGAAAATATTATGATAGAGAGGAAAATACAATTAGCAGCCAAAACAGTGAAAGTGAATGGAATGAGCTTCCCCATAAAACAGAAGAGTAGCAGACTGGATGAGAAAGAACGCAACTTTACACTATAAGAAACACATTAGAAACATACAGATTTATTCAGAATTTTAAAATGAAGGGCCAGAGAAAAATTTAATATGTTTTGGGAGAATTTTTAAAAGTAGCATCAGTAATCATTATCTCAGACAGAGCAATGGCAAAAATAGACATGGATAAAAGAGGTAAGCATAGAAGATACATTATGATTAAAAGAAAAAGAATAACAGACAACAAAATAATAGAAATACTTAATATATATGTACCAAATGGCATAGCTTTTAAATATTTGAAGGAAAATTTAATGAGATTGTAAAGAGAAATAGAAAACCTATAAGAGTTGGGGCTTCAATATTCTCTTTTCAGACCTAGACAAATTTAATAAAAAGGTAAATAATAGAAAATAGTGTAATGGAAAAAAATACTTCTGCGTCTGTCAAAAACTTGCTGCATGAGCCTTGGGGCAAGTCCTTTCCCATCTTTGGACCTCACATTCCACTTCTGTAAAATAAAGAGGTTGGAATTTCACCTCCAGTCTTAATGATCTAGGAACTTCAGGGAACATCATGTATAATGTCCTTGCTCTGGTTCATTCTCTCGCTTCACATATCTCCCCAACCTTAACTAGAAAACTATCCAGCTTTGAAAGTGGTGTGAATGGTCTCTTGAGGAGACTTCATTTATTTAAAAAAAGTGCTAATATCCTTCATTTAACAGCATCTCCAAGTTTTGCCAATGATTCAGAAATCACATGCCTGCAGAGCATGAACCTGTTTTTCAATATTATTAAGAGCATAGCATGAATCTATTTTCCAAAAAGACATCTGGATAGCACTGTACCTGAAAAGCATAGAAAACCTTTTCTCAAAAGAATCTCTAAGTACCTTCAGAACTATATTACCTTCAGCATGTATTTCTTTTGTATGTTCATGATGCAGAGAGAAGCCCAGTTTTGTTGGAATCCTGAGGCTGGATATGAACACACATCTTCCTTATTTCTAGCCCAGTGCTGCTTAGGTGTGGCCATTGTCAAAGCAAAGGCTAATGCAGTCCTGAATAACTCACAAGTATCTGGTGCATTATAATTTCCAAAATACACCTCTTAATTTTTTTAAAGCTCTTACTTTATGTCTTAATAAGAACTCTGACAGATGAGCAATGGCTAGGCAAATGATGTTAAGTGACTTGCCCATGGTCACACAGCCAAGATGTGTCTGAGACCAGATCTGAACCCAGGTCCTTCTGACTCTAGGCTTGGCTCTTTATCCTCCATGCTACCTCATGCCCCCAAAGTGGCAAAGTGGCAAAATTATTGTTTTATAATAAACACCCCCTCCTGCCTCTGGTCTGGACTATTAAAGCAGCCTCTTATTTGAAATCACAATCTCAGGTCTCTCCTCCACACAGTTGTCATTGTGATATATTCCTAACATGTATATTTTAATCTGCTCAACACATTTTAGTGGCCTCCTCATTGCCTCTAGGATCAAATAAATACTCCTCTTTTGGAAACTGAAAGCCTTTGACAACCTGGTTCCAACTTACCCTTCTGATTTATTGTCTATCACTCCCCTTCATGTGCTCTACCCCTACCAAATTGGCTTTCTTGCTCTTTATCTCACTTGACATTTCATCTTTTACCTCCTTGCTTTTTCACAGGGTGTCTTCCGTGTCTGGAATATGCCCTTTCCTCATTTCCATCTCTTAGAATCTCTATCTTTCTTCTAGTCTTGCCTCAAGTGCCACTTCCTGCATCAGGTCTTTCCTGATCCCCTTCCTCCCATTGCCAGTTTTTAGTGCCTTCTCCCTGAAATGACTTTGGATTAACTTTATTTATACTTAGTTAATAGGAATAATTGTAAAGCTTTACATTTTATTTCAATAAATCAATCTCATGAGTGGATAGTGTAGGATATTGTAGTTCTTTTTGGAAAAGTCTGGAAGTTTTAGCCAGTTGTAAATTCAAGGTGAGTGAGTAGTGTGATGCAGCTACCAAAAAGCTTCCTGAAGTCTCAGGCTACCATTACAAAGAGAGGCACAGCTTCTAGAATGAAGGAGGTGACAGAACTATCATATTCTCTTCTCTGTTTAACTACACATTTGGAATGCTGTGTTCAGCTCTGGGTACCATATTTTAGGAAGGACATCCACAAACTAGAGAACATCGAGAAGAAGAAGACCTAGACATTAAGAAAACTAGAAATCAAGTTGCAAGGGTTTGGGTTGAAGAAGCTGGAGATATTTTGTCTAAAGCAGTGATGGGCAAACTATGGCCCCAGGGCCAGAGGTGGCCCCCTGAAATGTTCTATCTGGCCGGGGGACATTATTCCTAATCTGATGAATGCAATGGTAGGATATAATACAATGAAACTTCAAAAGAGTTGCCTTAGAAACAGACTGACAGATGAGCATTTCCTTTCCATTGGCCCCCTCTTTAAAAACTTTGCCAATCACTGGTCTAGAGGAAAGAAGGCTTGGAAATTGATGACATAAAGTTGGAGACTGACATGGAAACTGAGTGGCATGAAATTTGAGTTGGGTCCAGAAGGATGGACATAATTTGAAGAAATAAAGTATTGGAGAGTGGTATTCCTTGTGGGACGGCATTAGAGTAGGAGACAGTGGAGAGAATAGTCTGATTTAGAGGGCTATTGGGGATTGGGGAAGAGGGAGAGGGACCAAACTGTTATAGTCTGAGTTCTAGAATATTATAGTAGAAAGAACACAAATCTGGAGTCCAAAGATCTGGATTTAAATCCTTATTCACCTACTTCCTAATTGTGCAAATTTGGGCAGTCGTTTTCTGCTCTGCCTGGTTCTTGTTTTCCTTATTTGTTGAACTAAATGATAGTTAAACTCTTCCCAGCTCTTACATTTTGTGCTCTATGTTTTATGGTCCTTTCTAGTTCTGATGTTTTATACTCTAATACTTTTGACATTCTATACTCTATGTGCTAAAATCCTCCATCGCTAACATTCCAGCCTAATGGTATTTCTGCTTTTGAGAGGGGTTGGAATATAGGGTCTACTTAAGTCTAGCAACTTTCAACTTCTGCCTTAATTGTCCTTCTTCTTTATCCAGTGAGTTGCTTTTTAAGATAATAAATGAATACATGTATAACCCAGACTGGATCGCCTGCCAGCACCAGGAAGGGGAGGGGAAGAGAAGGAGGGAAATAGGTTCGATCTTATAACCTGGGAAAACTTGTATGGAAATTTGTTATTCCATGTAATTGGTAAGGATAATAAATGATCATAGAACCATAATTGACAGCATCCTAAGAAGAAAGCAAAGGATGTGGCCAGTAGGTGGGGATGTTAGAGACCGGTTGGTACCTCGACCATATCTTACGATGATGTAAGAACCTGGGATGCAGGATAGGAGGTGAAGTGATGGATGACTGACAGCTAATCTTGAATCTTCCTGATGACGGCTCTTGAGAATATCAGGTGCTTGCTAATTTCCACTCTCATAGAGTGCCACCTAGTGGTTCCCCATGGTCTGTGTTCTATAGCCCTCCCTAACTCTCATATCCTGTGTTTTAGGTTCATGAGCTCCTTTCAGCTCTGCCATTTGATGTCTGGGTTCCCTTTCACCAGGCACCCAGAATTACATGCTTTAAGATTCTTCCCCATCTCCCATTCCTGCGTTCTGAATCCCTTCCCAGCTTTAACATTTTAAGTTCTGTATTCTAAAATATTTTCAAGCCTTGTCATCTCAGGTCTCTTCCATCTCTAAATCTTACGATTCAGAGTTCGTTATTAAACTTCTGCTTCTTAAGTCACAGCACATTTTCCTTTAAGGCCAGTGATTCATAGCTCAGTCACCTCATGGCTGAGGTCACCCTTGGGACAGAGGAGAAAGGTAGAGGGAGAAGCATATTCCTGTTGCAAGCTGTTATGCCTGTAGGGAGAGTGACACTTTTGGCAAGCCCTATTCCCTTTCTGGAAAACTGGGCTCAGCACTCTGTGGAGGGAGAGGGTGAAATGTGTGAAATGGATCTGTCTGGGACTTCAGTTTCCTATAAGCAAATCACCAAGAACTGAATTCCTCAGGTTGGAGCGACATGATATTTAAAGGGACAGTGTGAAAGCCTTGCCCAGATTTCTGTGTCGATCAAAACACTTTAGAGACCTTTCATTTCCTTAGCCTGGCATTCAAGGCCTGCTCCTTAATCTGGCTAACTGACCTTTTCGGTATTAATTCCCATTTTTCCTCTCCCCAAACTTTAGCCAAAGAAGATACATTTTTGTCCTGTTAACACCATGTTTACATGTATTTTGTATGTACGTTGCTTATATCACATCTTCTCACCTGGAGTGCCTGGCTTGCTCATTTTCAAATTTTCTCCTGCCTTCAAAATTAAGCTCAATGTCCCCTCCACGATCACCATTCCCTATTGTAGATGATCTCTCCCTACTCTGAATCCATGTAGCATCTTCCTGTTACCTCTCTTACAATATTTTTGGGGTATTCTGGCAACTGTTTAATAACATATTCTCAAAAAAGTATGTATGATACACTTTTATTTTTAACTACATCATTACCATTTTCTCCAAAATTTTTGTGTGTGTAGACAATCAACAAAATAAAGCCTGATTTGTAGTATGTGATTGCTCATATTGAAGTGTTTACATATTGAAGTTCCTGGGATTTGGTAGCAGATGATTCCAACGTACTCTTGCTGACTTGACGTACTTTGCACGGTCACTTAATGAAACTGTGAGCATCTTGAAGCCAAGAACTATGACACATTAATCTCTATTTGTCCTTACCATGTAGATAAGAGAGCTATCTACATAGTAGATGCTCAATGAATTTTTTTCTTAGTTAAATGAACCAAAGGAAGTTCTTGAGCAAAGGAGTGATATGAAGAAAGTGGGGCTTTAGGAAGACTAATATAATTTCCTTCAAGAAGTCATCCTTCATCTCCCAGATATAAGTAACATTTCTTCATAAGTGCTAAATGAAGGAATGAAAGATATTTATTAATATTTATTAATAATAGCTTTGGGAAGCAAAGGAGGGCATTGAGGGCAATGTGATGGAGGAAGTCATCATAACTGACCCAGTTCTTCTTCATCTTCTTAAAATATAGCAACAAATGTATCAAATAGGGAAAATAGCGATGATAACAAAATTGTTATGAAGAAAATCAAAGAAAAAGGAAAAAATCAACTGATAAAACGAGCAAGCCAAAAAAAAGAGAGACTCCAATACAATTTATAAATATTATGGGGAAAAGAAAATGAGAGGAGACCAGGAGGAAAAATAATTCAATGATAATAACAACTAAAGCTATAAAGCAAGAAGATTGGATATAGTGCAAGAATCTTCAAAGTGGCCAATAAGTTCAAAAGAGAAATAAAAAGAAGATCTGGCATCTATAAAGATGTAATTAAAATCAAAGAAGGAAAAAACTGAGTGTGAGATGAAAGCTTGGAACAGTTAGTAAAGTATGTCAACAAAATGAGTTCCCTTTGAAACAGACTAGTCCAAATGGAAGACAAAGTGAAAGATGAGGAAAAATAAAATTGTGCTGGAATCAGCTCCTGATAAAAGAAAGCTAAAATTCCAATAACTAGAATGAAACTTCAAAATCAGCATTCCTAGAAGAAAATTTGTGAAGTCTCTTCAATGGAAGACTAAAATATATAACATAATGAAAAACTCTGAATGTTATTGGTTTCTAAGAAAAGAAAAAGAAACAAAGACTATGAATATCATATTTCAGGAACTCATGTGAGAAAATAATTTGGAAGTATTGAAGTCAAAGAGCAAAATTCAGATATATAGAATTTACAGATTGCTGATAGAGAGGAACTTCAAATTCAATTCACTTCAAAATGCAGGGGGCAGTTAGGAAGTTCAGTAGAATGAGAGCCAGGCCTAAAAACAGGAGTTCCTGGGTTCAAATCTGGCCTCAGACACTTCCTAGCTGTGAGATCCTGGCAAATCACTTAATCCCCATTGCCTAGTCTTTACCCCTCTTCTGCCTTGGAATCAATGTAAGTATTGATTCTAAGATGGAAGATAAGTTTTTTTAAAAATACTATCATGAAAGTATAGCATTTGAGAAATAAAGTGAGTCTTGCAAATAGTCAAGAGAAAAAAAGTTTACATAAAAAAAGAACAATAAGATTTGCATAGGATTTCTCATCTAGGATTAGGAATGAAAAAAGAAACTGGAAAAAATACACCAATACAAAAGAAATTGGCCATCACCCTATGCTGATAAAATATAGCTAAAGCACTCCTTGGAGGCAAATGTATGAGTAATAAAAATGAAAAAAAAAAGGAATGAACTGAAGATGTGGTTAAGAAATTATGACATTAGAAAATTCACCAATATATCAGTGGGAGAGGAAGATATTCTAATTCTAAAAAGTATGTGCAAAATAAAACAATTGAATTAATAAAAACAAAGAAATATTTATTTTTTTAAATTAAACCCTTACCTTCCGTCTTGGAATGAATACTGTGTATTGGCTCCAAGGCAGAAGAGTGGTAAGAGCCAGGCAATGGGGGTCAAGTGACTTGCCCAGGGTCACACAGCTGGGAAGTGTCTGAGGCCAGATTTGAACCTAGGACCTCCCATCTCTAGGCCTGGCTCTCAATCCACTGAGCTACTCAGCTGCCATCTTATTTAATGTGTGAAAGAGACAGAGAATCAAGTTCTCAATATAAAACTAAGAATAGAGAAATCACAATAAATGAAGAATAAATAAAATTATTTTAAAATGATTATGTGTAATCACATGCAAATAAAACATAAATTTAAAGTAAATAGATTATTGTCTATATACAATGTAAAATATAAAAACAGGCAAAAGAGGAAATAGATGAGCTAAATATCTAATCTTTGAAAGAGAAATATATTTGACTTTAAATGAACTAGCAAAGGAAAAAAATTACATAAAATATTAGCAAAATGATTACAGATATATTGTCTTCATTCATTATGACCAAATCATACCTATACTAGGAAGGTAGGGATGGCTCTATATTAAGAAAAACAACAGGGGCAGCTCGGTGGCTCAGTGGATTGAGAGCCAAGCCTAGAGATAGGAGGCCCTGGGTTTAACTGTGGCTTCAGATTCTTTCTAGCTGTGAGATCCTGGGCAAGTCACTTAACCCCATTGCCCAGCCCTTACTGCTCTTATGCCTTGAAACCGATGCTTAGTATTAATTTTAAGACAGAAGGTAAGAGTTTTTTAAAAAAGGAAAAATAGTTATCATCATAAACCATAGTAATCATGGCACTAAATGATTACATGAACAGATGCAGAAGAAATCTTCAATATGGTAGAACCCTTATTTAAGTTAATGTTTGAAGGGCATCCACACAGCTGCCCTGGCTGCCTGCGGCTGATCTCAGGAGCTAGCTAAGCCCACGGGCACTTTGGGGATGACCAACATCATTTATTTCCAGCTGACCATGTGGGTTGAGTCAATGATCAGGCACCTTGGAGGTGCTGACACAATCATGTCTCTTTCTTCACTTGGAATGGAAAGAAATCGTCCGGCCATTTCAGAACTGAAATAAAAAAGAAAATGCCCTTTTATCAGGGTCATAAATGTGTTTTGTTTTGATGTAGGTCTTGGGCAAAGATTGTGCAAAGGCCATTTGGAATGTCCCCTTGTGGGATGGGAGGAAGAGCAGGAACTCTTTCAATCTTTCTCTCCCCTCTTCCCTTTAAGTAGAGTTAGGGTTCAGTCAAGTTAGGTGAACTGGAGAATAACCTTTTTTTTTTTTAACCCTTACTTTCCATCTTGGAACCAATTGGTTTTAAGGTAGAAAAGCAGTCAAGGAGGTGGTAAGAGGGGTTAAGTGACTTGCTCAGAGTCACATAGTTGGGAAGCGTCTGAAGACAGATTTGAACAGAGGACCTCCCAACTCCAGATCTGGCTCTCTATCCACTGAGCTACCTACCTACCCCCCAAAATAGCCTTTTTTGCCTTTTGTTTATGTGCCAGATTTTAGGTGACTGAGCATCAGTCCTGAGATGGACATATGCAGCCCTAGAGGCAGTCTCACGAATCTAAGAAGCTGGGAGATCCTGGGTCATTGGGTTGGAGCTGAGAGGCAGGAGAGGGAATTTCTGTGTTGGAGAAGATAGCCAGTAACAAGCTCAAGTCCTACCTTAGTTTGCCAGATGGAAAGAAATCGTCTGGCCATTTCAGAACTGAAATAAAAAAAGAAAATGCCCTTTTATCAGGGTCATAAATGTTGGTGTTCTGAGGTTGGTCTCAACCTCCCTGCTGTCGGTCCCTCTGGCTCTAAGTTACTGGTTCCTTTGGGTAGACGGGCAGGAAGGGTCTTCTTTTGTGTCACTTACCATCTCATTTGAACATAGAAAATAAATAAAAAGCTATTAATACCCTATGCAATTTATATTGCAGAATGAGCTCCTTTCTCCTCCCTTCCCCAACCACCTCAGGAGGTCCTAGAACACAAGCTTGAAGTAAAATTCTCCCCCCACCCCAGGGGCTGAGGTGGGCGCCCAACAAGCCAAATAATGAGAGAAAAAGAGTCTGACCCTTCTTCTAGGTTCTCAGGCTCCCTCAGGACTGAACCTAGTAAACTCTATATGTGGGTCCAGAGAAGAGGACTCTCTGGGTGGAGAAAGCCTAGTGCCAAGCTCCCTTGGGTCCATTAGCAGGTTTAATTGTCAGAATTAAAAAAAAAAACACTAAAAAGCTTAGCAATTACAAGAATTTTTTTCTTAATGTGATAAAAAGCATTTACTTGAAGTGAAGAGCAAACATTATTTAGAATGTAGAAACATTAGAAGATTTTCCATTAAGATTAGGGGTGAAAAATATAGGAGGATATTTTGTGGTAGCAAGAAATTGGAAGCAGAGCAGATGCCCGTTGATGGGAGAATGGCTGAATACATTGTAGGACCTGAATGGGATGGAATATTATTGCGCTATAAGAAACGAGAAATACGATGAATACCGAGAAGTATGGAAAGACTTACATGGAATTATGCAACATGAACTAAGAATAAGAAATGATATATGTGATGATACAATGGAATAAATAGAAAGAACAACCACCACAAAACAATTAAAAATGAATGCTGCAAAATTACGCAGTATAAGCTTGATCCCAAAGATACTTTCTTCCAGTTTTTTAAAGAGGTGTGTGTGTGTGTAGGATGGCAGTTGGGTAGCTCAGTGGATAGAGAGCCAGGCCTAGGCCAGGAGGTCCTGGGTTCAAATCTGCCCCCAGATACTTCCTAGCCGTGTGACCCTGGGCAAGTCACTTCACCCCCATTGCCTAGCCCTTACCACTCTTCTGCCTTGGAACCAATACATAGCATTAATTCTAAGACAGAAGATGAGAGTTTTTAAAAAAAGATGTGGGGGTGGGGTCCGTGGGTGTGGAATGCTGCATATTTATCAAATTTTTTTTGGGGGGGGAGAGAAGGGGAGGAATGTAATGATTGGGTTTAATGATTTTCCCCTTTTACATTTCTTTTTTCTTTTAGAGATATTTCTCTAGCAGAGGATAGAAGGAGAGAAATGGGGGTCAATTTAGGGGACGTAAAAACCAAAGATACCGAAGCAATTTAATTTTTTAAAGAAATAATTATTGAAAAATAAAATCTTGGAATTAATCTAACAAAGCACTTATAGGATTGTATAGATACAAATATTAAACAAATTAAAAATATAAAGAATGCCTTTGATGGAAGGATATTTAGTACTATAAGAGGGGAAACTAGATATTTAAGGTATGGTCGCCAGAAATTGGATTAACGCGATTTCAAATTAAGTTAGACCCAAGTCATGATGACTTTTATGGAAGTTTATTTACAATTAGGAAGGGTTGAAGTTAGGGAAATTGAGAGAGAGAAACTCTGGCCCAGACCAGCGGTCCAAATCAGGTAAGAATTTAGAGGCCCAGCAGAGGGGCACAGAGGTCAATTAAATGAGGCTTCTAGCCACGAGGCCTCCTCCAATAAGAGAGGCCTCCTTAAGGCTAGAGCCTCCAGAAAGGCCAAGGGAAGAGAGAGAGTCAGCCTAACTTAGCCACCTGACAATTCAGAGGGAAGCTGTCTGAGGTCTCACCAGAGATCTTTCTATACCAAGTTCAAAGCATCAACTGCTCCACAGGAAGTTCCCATCATATTTAAAAGGTAGCATCTTTCCTCACTTCCTGCATCCACCTCCAATTTCAAGTGGACAAATGGCAGCCTCAACACAACACTGTTTTGGACTGCCCAAAGGGCAATCCCTTGTTCTTGATTTGTTTCTTACTATCATGTGTGGGTAACAGACCTCCCCCTTCCCACTTAATTCTAAGTTGGGTGGGGTGACATTATTTCTGATGGCTAAAGTCTAACAATGAATGAGGATGAGTTAATTCCATTTACACAGTATCCTTGGATAAGGAGTATAATAAAATGATATATATATATCTATTATAAATATATTCATATGGATATAACAATATATAATAAGTATATATTATCTATATAGAAACTGGCAAATATATGACATAGAACAGTAGAATAAAAATGACAATTCCGTGGAAATTAATTCCAGCTTGACTGCTATCCTAGTCAAATTACCAAAGGGATAGTTTACAGAATAATACAAAATAGTAATAAAATTTAGGAATAAAGGAACAAAGAATATCAAGGGAAGGAATGAAAAAAAAAGGGAGGAATGATGACAATTAACACTTCCAGACCTCTAACTATATTATAAAACAGTAATCATCAAAACTATCTGTTACTGATTAAAAAACAGAGTAGATAAATTGATCATATTGGGCAAGGAAGGATCAGAAATAATGGACTCAATACCTCAGGGTTTGAGAAACCTCAAAACATAAATTACATAGGAAAGAGCTCTATCTGACAAGATATGAGGAGAAACTGGAAAGTCATCTGGCAGAAATTAGGGTTAGACCACCATCTTAAATCATATGTCATAATAATCCCAAATGGTTATGTGTCTCGAATATTAAAGATCATAGGGATAGGGGTAGGAACTGGACCTGTGGTTTTACTGTTATAAAGAACTTCATGGTGTTGTAACCAGGAAAACCTGAATTCAAGTCCTATCTCTGGAATACCTGGCAATGTGATTTTGATTAATTTCTCCATGCTCTAGACAATTCTCCAACCAAAGATCTTAACCATTAAAAAATTTCTAAGAGAAGTAGATCATATGGAAAAATCACATGGAAAATATTTTTAAAAATAAAATGAAAATTAAAAAAAACATTTAAATATTTGTCATTTCTCCTTTCTATTGTTTTAGCCAATCTGACAGATGTGAGATGATATCTGAATTGTTTTAATTTGCTTTTTCTGAAACCACCCTCTCTCCTCTATCATTTTTTATATAGCACAATGTATCAATTGCACTGATATACTATAATTTATGAAGCTATCCTCCAATTGCTGGGTTTTGACTCAGTTCTTTGCCATGGACACATGGGCTGATGGGGATATGATTGGGGATGTAGACACTAAACGATAACTCTAGTCCAACTATCAATAATATGGAATTAGGTCTTGATCAATGATACATGTAAAACCCAGTGGAATTGTGTGTCAGCTAAGGAGGGTTTAGGGGAGTTTGGGGGAGAGGGAAAGAACATGAAATATAACTATGGGAAAATATTAAAAATAAAAACTTAAAAAAATAAAATAAAATTCTTTGACACCATAAAAAGATTACTACAAATAATTTTGAATGTATAGATCTTTCCTTTTTTCTTTGATCTCTTTGATCTACTAGTGGCATTGCTGGGTCAAAAGGCCTGCATGGTTTAATAGCATTATAGGCATAACTTCGAATTACTTTTCAGAATTGGACTGAATGGCTGGACAAATTCATAATTCTATCAACAGAACATTAAATAATGTGCTAGTTTTTTCCATAACAGCTCTAATATTTTTAATTTTCCCATTTTGGGGTCAAATTTGCCATTCACTCTATATAAGGTGGCTCAGAGTTGTATTAATTTTCATTTCTCTAATTATTAGTAATTATATGTCTTAAAAAGAAGAACTTTATCAGAGATTTGCTGCAAAGACCCTGCCTTCCATTTCATTCTTATTTTCTAATTTTAGCTGCATTGGTTTTCTTAATGCAAACACTTAAATAACTAAACTAACATAACTAATGTTATTTAGTTTAATAATAAAGGAAATAACTAAACATAATTAAAACTGTCCATTTTACCACTTGTGAATCTCTATTTCTTCTTTTGCCTGTCTATATATTTGACAGGTGGTTTCTTCCATGCAATCCTAATATGTTTATGATGTTATCAATGCTGGTCTATCCCTACTTTCCGCCAGATTGCTTACCAAATTTCCCAAGAATTTTTGTCAAATAGTGGTTTGGGGGGTTTATCAAAACTAGGCTACTATGTTTGTTTGTTTCTTGTGTGACTAACTTATTCCATTTATTAACTCTCTTTTTCTTAATTGTTTTGATGAGTATGGATTTGTAGTGTAGTTTGAATTCTGCTACTGCTAGGCTCCCTTCCTTTCTACATTTTTTATTAGTTCTCTTGATAATTTTGAACTTGTGTTCCTGCAGATGAATTTTGTTATTTTTTCTTTCTACAAAGTAATCCTTTGGTAATTTGATTAATATGACAGCTGAATAAATAAATTAGTTGTATTGTCATTTTAACTCCGCCAAGGAGGGTCCCAAGCCCGGCTGAAAAAGGAGGAGGGTTGGGCATGGTTTAATAGCATTATAGGCATAACTTCGAATTACAGAGTCCACGATGCGTGCTGGCAAAAGCCAACAAACTCCAGGCCTACGTCAAATCTTGAACATCAGATGGTCTGAAAAGATCTCCAATACCAGACTCTGGGAAAGAACAATTCAGTATCCCATCAGTCAGGACACTATGAAAAAAAATATGGAACCCACCAGGGAGGAGGGAAGTCGGAAGGCCAAAACAGACCTGGCAAAGATATGCCCAGTTGGTGGAAGTTGCCCAGAACAGAGTCCGTTGGCGTGAGATGGTTGAGGCCCTATGCTCCTCTGGGATTCAATAGGAATAATAATAATAATAATAATAATAATAATAATAATAATAATTGTCATTTTTATTATATTGGCTTGTCCTACCCATGAGCAATATATATTTCTCTATTTAGATTTTAACTTTATGTAAACAACATTTTTATTATTTTTTCTTTTTTAATTTAGAATATTTTTCCATGGTTACATGATTCATGATTTCTCACCCCCTTCCCTCCCCCTTCCTGGAGCTGGTAAGCAGCTCCATTGAGTTATACATATATCATTGTTCAAAATCTATTTCCATGTTATTAAAGAATATTTTTAAATTGTGTTCATATACACTTCATAATGTTCCTTTGTATGTCTTGGGCAGGTAGAATCTCAAATATTTATATTATTTACAGTTATTTTGAGTGGACTTTTTCTTTCTATCTCTTCCAGCTGGATTTTGTTGACTATACATAGAAATGCTGATGATTTGTGTAACAATATAAAGAAAAACAACTTTGGAAGATTTAAGAATTTGAATAAATTTGATGATAAATCATGAGTCCAGAAGACTGAAGATGGAAACTTATGCTTACCTCCTGCCAGAAAGATGTGTTTAAAATGCACAATGAGATGTGGTTTATGCAGGAATTTATTTTGCTAGACTATGCATATTAGTTACAAGGATTTTCTTTTTCTTCTTTAAGTTATTTAGTGGGGGAAAGGCAGTGGAAGGGAGAGGTACTAAATACTAATAAAAGTAAATAAATGCAATATATATATATAAAAGAGACATGGACCATAGGGTGTTGGAGCTGGAAGGGATCTTAGAACATAGAATGAGTTAGAAAAAACTTTAGAATATAATTTATAAAGCTAGGTGGCTCAGTGGATTGATCTAGATGTGGGAGTACCTGGGTTCCAATTTGACCTCAGACACTTTCTAGCTGTGTGATCCTGGGCAAGTCACTTAACCACAGTTGCTTAGGCCTTACCACTCTTCTGCCTTGAAACCAATGCACAACATTGATTCTAAGATGGAAGATAAGAGTTAAAAAAAGAATATAGTCTATAAAATGTTTATAATAAAAGAGACCTTAGATTTGAAGGCATAGAATGTCAAGAGCCAAGAAGGACCTTAGATCTTAGATCATAGAATTTTGGAGATCTGGAAGGTAGCTCAGAAGTCATCTATTCCAACACCTTCATTTTTAGAAAAGAGGAAAATGGGACCCAATGATAAAAGGGACTGTTCAGAGTTACATAGTGAGTTGGTGTAGAGCAGGTCTTCATTTCAGGTTTCCTGGCTACTATTCTGAGCTTTTTCTACAAAACTGCTCTGGGAGCCAGGGAGCACCAGCAGAGTAACCAGGGTGGCTGCAGCAATGGATCATTGGAACTGGTCATCATTCCTCACTCCCCAGGTGACTTTGGTACCCACCAACAAGTAGCAGCATTAGTCTGTTCCTCCCCTTCTCAGAGCTAGTCCTTGGTAAGAAGGCTGAGGAAATTTGTCTTTAGGGGACCTTCCTCTCCTTCTCCTGTTTCTCCTCAGGAGCTAAGTGTGCTGTAACATTCTTCTTTATTTTATTTATCCTCCTCCTCCTCCTTCTCCTCCTCCTCCTCCTCCTCCTCCTCCTCCTCCTCCTCCTCCTCCT
>NC_058130.1:95377890-95386614 GCF_016433145.1 Gracilinanus agilis
CCTCCTCCTCCTCCTCCTCCTCCTCCTCCTCCTTTCTTCCTTTTCCACTCCCTGTTTCATTTCCTCTTCTCCTTACTCATACTCGTCTCTTTTCAGGGCTCCATCTTGCCACTTCTCCATCTTCCCCTTTCTTTTCTCCTTCTTCCTCTAGCTACTTTCTGCAATCTCTTCTTCTCCTCTTAGTTTTCTCTCTCCCATCCTTTCTACTTCTCTTCTTCCCTCTCACTATCCTTCTAAGTCATGCAGTTTCCAAAATGATTCCTACCCTTACATCCAAATCCTTTCCCCTCTCTTTTCAGCTCTCCATGAACTGTCATCAAGGAAGGAAACAGGTGGGAAGGAATAAATAACCCCGTTCCAAGGCTCATTGCTTAAAGGAAGCCTAGATGACAAAAGCCAAGCCCAAAGGAATGGAGCCCTTGTAGTGGGGGGAGGGGGGGGAGACAGGTGCCAGGATAGGCTGATAGTGGAGATGGATGGATAGACCATATTGGACCATATTGGTAGAGGGCTCATTTCCCCCTTCCTGTTTTGTCCCCCTAAATCTAGGTCATATGAAACCTTTGTGGAATGGGAATGATATCCCCTCTCATAGGATTGTTTTGAGGAAAGAGTTTTGTAAACTCTAAATTATATAAATATGAATTATTATTATTGAAGGGGGAAGGACAGAAGACAAGATGGCAGTGGTGGGGCAATGTCAGGGAATTTGAATGTGAGTTCTGGCATTGCCATTTACTAATTACATAATCTTGGACTGGTCCATGGATATGTAGGAGATCTCAGTGGAGAGAGAGTGGCAGGCCTGGAGTCAGGGAGACCCGAGTTCCAATTTGGTCTCAGAACATTATTGGTTATATGACTGAGAAAGTCACTTAACTTCTGTTTGCCTCAGTTTCTTCATCTAAAAATTGGGAATATTAATAGCATCTCCCTTCCAGGATAGTTACAATTAAATGATATAATAATTGTACAGCACTTAGCATAATGCCCAGCACACAATAAATACAATATAAATGTTAGATACTATTGTTATTATTTAACATTTAGTCATTTAATGTATCTAGGCTTCATTTCCCTCATTTGTAAAGTGCTGAAAGTAGCTTATCCACTAGTGCCTTCCTTCCAGCTCTGGTATTCTATGATCTGGGTTTAGAGCTGGAACTAAGCTGGGCTGTCTCAGGTCACTTGACCCCCATTGCCTAGCCCTTACCCCTCTTCTGCCTTGGAACCAAAATACAGTATTGATTCTGAGATGGAAGGTAAGGATTAAAAAAATTCTGGAGTTGGACAAGGTGATCTCTACCAATCTGTGAGTGGGGGACTTCCTTTGCCACTCAGCTTCGGTGAGAGGTAAGTGAACCTTCCTTTGGGGCCTCAGGCGGATCCATTTCTCCTTTCTGGGGTCTCAGTTTCTTCTCCTTTAAAATGGGGGGAGCAGGAGATCTCTGTGATTCCCTCTAGGTCTAATCTGTCCTCATACTCGGAGGGCTTGGCTTGCCACTCACTCAACACCCACTACGACCCAGCCAGCCAGCCAGCCTCTTGGTTGCCAAACAAGAAGACACGACTGACCTCAGGGGTTTCACAACTCAGTTTTGAAGAATCATGAGTCCAAGTAGGAAGCTACCTGACGGTCCATTTCCTTTCTCCAAGAGCCGCCTCCAGCATCCAGTGCCGGGAGGGAGCGGACGTCTCCCACCTGAGCAGTCTCTCCTCCCTCCTCTCCATCCTCCTAGACACCCTCTGAGGACGCCCCCCATCTGGCTCACCCTACATAGATGGCTTATGTGCCCACTTAGAGCTCTGATTCTGTAATCCTACTTAACTCAGACATTCTAAAGGCTGAGGTCCTTCCCGGCGTGGACAGTCTAAAATAAGGGCCCTGAAGCTCTATACATCATCCATGGCAGATGCCATTTGTAGTAGCCTGGATTTAGAGAGAGGCAGCATGGGGGGAAGGGATAGAAAGATGGCCTTAGGTTCAGATTTCGCCTCGGACACAAACTGGCTCAAGCAGAAACCTCCCCATGTCTCTAATTCTCTAACTTATTCTCTAAATTCTCTAAATAATTCTCTAAATAAATTCTCTAGGGGGCAGCTGGGTAGCTCAGTGGATTGAGAGTCAGGCCTAGAGACGGGAGGTCCTAGGTTCAAATTTGGCCTCAGACACTTCCCAGCTGTGTGACCCTGGGCAAGTCACTTGACCCCCATTGCCTACCCTTACCACTCTTCCACCTAGGAGCCAATACACAGAAGTTAAGGGCTTAAAAAACAAAAACAATAAATTAATAAATGAATAAATTCTCTAAATAAAAGTTGCCGATCCACAGGGATAGAGAAGGGGTTCCTCTCTGGGAATTCTCCTCTGGGTCTGGCTCTTCTCCCCCCATCCCTCGCCCCAAGTGGCATTTGGAGAGCTGTGCCATCTCCGTACACTTGGGGGGAGTTGGGGAAGCAGCAGGGCCGCCGGGCTCCCCGCTCTGTTGGCTGGTTGTTAAGTCAGAGCCTCAGAAACACACACACACTCCAGAGCAAACCCTCAGCCTATGAGGTCACCGTGTCCATGGCTGGCAGGCTGCACAGGATCATTTCTCCTCCAGCTCTTTGTCCGACTCAGTTTCGCATGAGTCATACACGGGCTTTTTTGCCTCGTCCCCCAGGGAGACCCCCTGCCTGGCCTCATAAACTGTCTCCATGAGGCCATTTTTCCCTGATAACCGGCCCCTGCTCATGTTCATTGCATGACTCGCAGGCCCAGGCACTTGGACCACCCTGAGAGGACCAGCCTCCCTCCCCAGCCTCCTGTCGGGGATGCAAGGCTGCCCAGGCCTGGGTCCTCAGTGCCAATCATTCGGGCCAGGGGAGATGGAAGGGGTCAGAGAAGGGGGTGAAAGAAGGAGTTGGGGAGTGGGAAACGGCGTGGAGGATCCCAATAAAAACTTGTGATTTGGAGAATCTCTGCAGTGAGAAAATGGGACAGATGGGAGTTGGTACTTACTTACTGTGTGCCCAAAGGCAAGTCACTCGGGCTCTTGTGGACCTCAGTTTTGTTGTAGGAAAATGAAGGATTTGCTCCAAAGTCCTTTCTAGATGCCGAGTTAAAGAATCGTTTATAATCAGAAGACGCCGACAATTCTGGCTCTGTCAGGGACCAGCTGCGTCTGCAGGGTGGGTTTCTTGATAGCTTTGGGTTTTGATTCTCTCATCTGTAAAATGGGGGAACTGGAGAGTTGGTGTCTTTTTCTATTCAAAAGACTCTAATTCATTGAATCTCTCTCTCTTCCATTTCACCCGTCACGTCGCCTACCCCCACCCACCCAAACGCATTCACATACAGAGCTAATTCCGCTCTATGATCTCATTCCCTTTAGGTCCCCCCTGGAATGAACTCTCCTTTCTCCCTGACGACACAGTCTTATTCGTCGTTCAAGGCCGGCCTAGCCTTTGCCCCCGAAGCTCTTCTGAAAGCTCTCCAAGCCCCATATTCTTCTCTTCTCTAACCCAAAATGCTCATTCCTTTGTTCTGAGTCCCCATAATCCTGATTGCGTGGAGCAGTTGGCTGGTCCAACTGAAGGAAGAGGTAATGTAGTCTAATGGAAGAAGCACTAGATTTGGGGGCAGAGGAGATGTAATCACATTTACACACACAGACTTGTTTTTAGTTTGATTCATCCATTTGGGGTTTTCTTGGCAAAGATGCTCCAGTTCATTTTATAGATAAGGACACTGAGGCAAGCAGGATTAAGTGACTTGCCCAGGGTCACATAGCTAATAAGTGTCTGAGCACAAATTTAAACTCGGGGCTTCCTGACTCCAGCCCCTGAACTCTATTCAGTGTGCCACCTCGTTGTCTTTACATACATAAAATACATACATTTACAACATACATGTACACATATAAATGGGCATATATGAAATTTATCCCAATTTGCCCAAGGTTACATGCACATACATTATCTATCCATCTATCTATTTATCTATCTATGCATCTATCTATCCATCCATCCATCTACCATCTATCTATCTATCTATCTATCTATCTATCTATCTATCTATCTATCTATCTATCTGTCTGTCTGTTTATCCATTTATCCATCTATCCATCTATCCATCTACCCCTCTATCTGTCTATCCATCTATCTGTCCATCCATCCACACACACAGAGACATGCTTTCCTGATCGTGTGTGTGTGTGTGTGTGTGTGTGTGTATGTGTGTGTGTGTGTATGTGTGTGTGTGTGTGTGTGTATCTGTAGGCTCTCTGACCCATCAGCTTCCTATTCTGAATCTTGATTTTTCATTTGCAATCCGCTACCTCTTTCATAGGATTGCTCACAATAAACCTTTAAGCCCTCCAAAAATGGAAGCTATTATTGTTTACTATATCATATCTAAGCTGCTGTCACACACAGAAGAGTTTAGGTTTCTTCTGCTTGGCCCCAAAGGGCAGAGCCAGGAGTAGCAGGGGGGGAGTTTACACCGAGGCAGATTTCTGCTCAGTGTTGGGAGGGTTCTTTCCCCAAAGTGGAAATGGGCTATCTCTGGAGACGGTGAGCAGCCCATCAGTGAAGGTCTTTGAGAAGAGACAGAGCCATCACTTGATTGGGAAATCATAGAGGGAAGCTCCTGCTCAGGTTGGGGTTGGAGCAGGTGCCTCTACGATCCCTCCCAATGCGGAGAGTCTTGGGTTCTCCGATACTGGAGTTAATGGCCTTGTGGCTCTTTCTTGTTGATCTCCTATTCTGGTGCCCTAGTTAGACTGTAAGCCTGCTGAGAAGACAGCCTGCGGCTTATTCATCTTTCTCTCTGTCTCCCATGGAGCTGGGCAAATGGTAGGCACTTAGAGAGATGGCTTAAGATTCACTTCCCTTTTCTATGTCCTTTGGCAAATCGTTTCCCCTCCTCTAAAACTTAGTATTTTGATACAAAAAAATGGTAGCCCATGTTTTTACACAACTTCTAACAGGGTAAGTATAAGGAAAATGGTTTTGCAAACCCTGATGCACTAGAGAAATAGGAATTGCCACGTAAACTAAGATTTCAACTCTTAGTGTGTCTAAGGCTTAACAATTGCATTCTCCTTTCCCCCCACATAGGAAAAAAAAGACAATTTTGCCTTTTAAAAGAACCAATCAGGGCAGCTGGGTGGTTCATTGGGTTAAAAGCCAGGCCTAGGGAGGGGAAGTCCTGGTTTCAAATCTGGTCTCAGACACTCCCTAGCTGTGTGACCCTGGGCAAGTCACTTAACCCCCATGCCTAGCTCTTACCACTCTTTTGCCTTGGAACCAATATACAATATTGATTCTAAGATGTAAGGTAAGGATTTATAAAAAAATAAAATTTAAATTTAAAAAATAAAATGGAAAATGAAAAATTAAAAAAAAAAGAGTATAGCATCATTCCAGAAGTTCTGGAAGGGGACTCGAAATCCAAGATTACTTGTATTCAGATACAAGCATAAATTTAAAAGTGATTGATTATGAAACAAGTGACTTAACCAAGGTCATACTGTTAAGTATTCAAACCCAAGTCCTCTGACTGCAGCTAGTTCTCATTCCACTATGCCATTTTGCCTTTACTTGTCTCACAGGATGCTGCTTGTCAGGAAAGAACTTTTTAAACTTTAAAGGGCTATACAAATGGGAGCTAGCATTATTATTCATGAAAACCAGGAATGAATGCTCCTTGATGAAACATGCCCAAGGCAGCTGAACCATTCTTCTCAGCCTTGGGTGGATGACTTTTTCTGAGTCTGTAGGGAGCCATCAACAGCCTTATGTACGATGAATATAGCTCTTCTGAACTACCTGAAAAGATTCTGAACAAGATGACCAAGTAGAACTATCCCACTGCTGCCAACACTATGGAGAGAATTCTTGAGGAAACAGAGCGAAACTACTCAGTTTTACAGTCCATGCCACAGACAGAACTACTGAGGAATGAAGGCAGAACTACTCATAATACATAACACTGTCAAAATATAGCTCCAATATAGTTGGGTTACCTCTGATGTGGGTAAAAGAGTTCCTAGATCCCATTCATGCACTAGAGGATACAATATACATATCAGGTATAGGACAACCTTTGTTTCATCCTCAGAAAATGCAGAGAACACATAAAGGATTCAGAGTAGCCCATAAATAACAGTACAACCCTCTTTTATTTCTAGTGAATCCTGCCTTGCCTGAGGGTACTAACATACTTCATACTCACAGAACCATCTTGTGGTTTGGCTTTCCCTTGGAAGAAAAACAAACTTGAAGTTGTAGTGAGGTAACCCACCTGCAAACATTTTGATGAGTCCCATTTCACTTTAGAGACCTACAGAGGCATCTAATTTTTAAAAATGGATATTGATATCTTGTCATTTTTTCATGTGATCAAAAATTTCCCCAATGTTTCTTCACCTCTCACCTCTCAGAGAACTAGTCTATATAACAAATAATATTTTTTAAAGAAAAGGAAGAAAATAATCAACAAAACTGGTGAATATATCAAGAAAGTATGAAAATATATGCACATATAGACTACCCAACTCTTTGAAAGAGTGGGATAGGGGCAGCTCAGTGGATTGAGAGCCAGGCCTAGAGACGGGAGGTCCTAGGTTCAAATCTGGCCTCAGACACTTCCCAGCTGTGTGACCTTAGGCAAGTTACTTTACCTCCATTGCCTAGCCCTTACCACTCTTCTGCCTTGGAGCCAATACAGAGTATTAACTCCAAGATGAAAGGTAAGGGTTTAAAAAAAGAGAGAGAGAGAGAAAAAAAGAAAGAATGGGATAGCTGGTTTAATCTCCTGTTTCTTCTTTGGAACAATGCTCATTCTGTGTGAATTTGTAACATTCACTTTTGGTTATTTTACGTGGTTGTTCTTTCCACTTGCATTGTTGTTGTCTTTGTGTAGACTGTTGTCTACTTCTCAGGTGACATAAATGTTTCCATGCTTCTTTGTATTCATAACTTCGTACAGCACAGTAACACTCCATTACATCCCTGCACCACAATTTGTTTAGCCATTGCCCAAATGTTGGACAGATGCTTTGTTTCTAATTCTTGGTTTTCAAAAAATGCTGCTCTAAATGTTTTGGTGTATATGGGAATTTTCTTCTTATCAGTGACCTCCCTGGGGATATAAGCACAGTAGTGGAATCTGTGAGCCAAAGAGTATGGGATTCTTGAGCTAATTATGAAATGTTTCCTAAAACTGTTGTATTCCATCAACAATCGACAACAATAGCATGCTCATCTTTCCACAATGTTTCCAACATTGACTCTTCCCAAAGTGCTTTTATTTCTCTAAAAGGGAAATGTGTTTGGGTCTCCTAGAAAAAGGTCTTCTCCTGTCAGTCCCTACACTTCTCATTCCATTTTCAGAGGGCAAAGTTCAGATCTTCTGCTTTCCCATATTATGACTGTAGTCCTTGATGCTCCTCTAGCTGTAGGGGTGAGAGAAAAGGATGGGCTGTACTCAATCCTCTTCTCTCTTTAAGAGGTTGGCATTACTCAAGGAATTTCCTTTCCCTCTAGATTCTAGAAAACAGATTCTGAGATTCTTGAACTTGAGGTTGTGAATAATATGATTCTTAAGATGGCACTATTCTAGAAACTCCCCTTCTCTCATTAGAAGGCTGAATTCTGGGATTTGGTTGTCTAGAAGCTTCTCTCTCCTCTATTCAGGAGATTTAGATTCAGTAACTTTTAACATTAATATTTGGGAGCTTCTATCGCTTCTACCACTTGGGCCTCCATTCCATAGCTGCCATCTCTTGAACTGAGAGGCTGTACTACTGCTTCTTCAAGTCTGCAGCCAAGAATTTTGGGTCCAGGAGCATTCTCCTCAGGCTGTACAAGCAGGAATGATGCAATTTAAAAAACATTTTTCTTTTGTTTTTAAAACTCTTTAGCTTCTGTCTTAGCATCAAACCTACATATTGGTTCCAAGGCAGAAGAATGATGAGGGTTAGGCAATGGGGGTTAAATGATTTGCCCAGGGTCACACAGCTAGGAAGTATAAGGTCATATTTGAACCCAGGACATCCCAACTCTATGCTTGGCTTTCAATCCACTGAGCCACCTTGCTGCCCCATGTCTTGCAATTTTCATTGTGCTTCTTCTCCAAGGCAGCCAACTTTGGACCAACATCCACTTTTAGCTTTATTATGCTCTAGTCTCCTCTAAAAAAGAGGAGTGGGTTGTGAAAAGGATAAAAAAGTGCTTCATCCTAAAGGAGTGTTTCTCTAGGCAGAGAAAGGAGTGCTCATTTTAATGAACAGTTTCATCTCCAATCCATTCTAAGCCAATTAATTCATCCTCGACAAATCAGACTTAAGGAACTTTCCTCTTCCTTGATGAGCAATGTTCCACTAAATATTCCCCCATCATCTCAAAGTTATAGGCAGGCACATTCACACCTTCCACAGGGAAGATATAATTTGGTCCCATACAAAAGCTCATCGTCCTGTAAACTTACTAAATCAATAAGAGGAAAAAATGAACAAATAATTTCTCAGCGATAGAGTCCTCTATGTCATGGGAACTCCCTTTATCAACTCCTAATAGAAGAAAACAAGGAAATGACAACTTCCTAGCAATTAGAGTCATCCAATCACTAAATCAATCAGCTGGCCTACAGGAAGTGACCAGTAGGTGCTAGGCAAGAGAGATGTCTTGATATATATATATATATATATATATATATATATATATATATATATATATATA
>NC_058130.1:95389577-95407350 GCF_016433145.1 Gracilinanus agilis
TATATATATATATATATATATATATATAATAGAGACCTCTTCAGTCTCTCTATGCCACAAAATGTGATTGAAATAGAACTGGTAGTGAGTAAGACCTGGGTGCAAATTCTGTCTCTGACCCATTCTGTTTACACAACTCTGAGCAAGTCACTGAACCGCTCACTCCTCTAGCTTCCTGTCTAAATCTATAAAGTAAAGAGAAGGAGCTGACCTGCACTGGTAATGTGAGTTTCCTCACCAGGAAATTCTCTTTATCAGTGAAATCACAGTCACAAGGCTAGGTGCTGACACAAATAAAACAGTCCCTCCTTGCCCTCAAGGGGCTTATATTCTCTAGGCAGAGAAAATATATGCACAGATCCTATAAGTTTATGCAAAATAAATAGATGTAAAATAAACACAAGGCGATTTTGGAGGGAATTAGCAAACATGTAACAGAAAAAAAAAAACACAAAACCAATTCCAGTCTTATATAGGAGATGACATCTGAATGGAGTTTGGGAAGAAAGTCCAGATTCCAAGAAACATCTCCTTCCAAACAGGGTGTCACAGCCCGGGCAAAGAGGCAGAGAAGGGAATAGGTCAAAGAGAGTAAGTAACCTCTGAGATGAGGAGCCACCTCCAGGATGGTGGGTACATCCACGTTTGAGTTCTTCTAGAAGTGGTCAAATGGCCTTTTGGCAAGGTTGTCGTAGAGGAGATTCTTGTGAACTTGTTGGCTCTTTCAACTCTAAAGACCTGTGATTCTGTGACGCCATGACCTCTTCAGTCTCTCTGTGCCATAAAGTGTTATTGAAAGAAAAACAAAACTAGGTATGAGGGAGAAAAAGATTAGTTTTTGCTCTTAAGGAGGTTCCAGCCAATTAGGGAGGATGTGATTTGTGTATATCATAGTACAATGGGACAACGGAGAGAAGCAAAATGCCCATGGGATAGATGAAGAGAGAGAAATAACACTCAGCTTTGGGGTGGGAGATTGAGAAGAGTAGGTCACAGAAGGCTTCATAAAGGAAGTGACAACTTGCATCTCCAAGGAAGAGAAGGATGTCAACAGGCAAAGATCAGAAGCTTATCCCAGGCAGAAGGGACATTCTGGATGAAGGCTTGGAGGCAGGAGAGGCATGGGGAGGACTGGTCCAGGGAAAAGCATCTAGTAAAATTTGCTTGACGTGTAGAGTGCTCAAAGGGTGATAATTTGAAATGAGGCTAGAGAGGCAGGTTCAAGCCAGAGAAGAGAGAACTTTAATTCCCAACCTGAGGAGTTGTTTTATCCGAGAGATAACTGATAACCTCCAAAGGTTATTGGGGAGTGACGCGGTCAGACATTTGCCTTTGGAAATTCATTTTGGAAAATTTGTGGATGAAGAATTGGAAAGGAGAGACATTGGAAGCAGGGAGAATAATGTTGGGGTAAGGTTGGCATAGTTCAAGAAAGGAGTGATGAGGGTGTGAAAAAGAGGGCACCAGTGAGTTAGTCATCTTCTGTGTTTTTCCCTACATTCTTCTGGTGGTGATGCCAAGCAATGGAGGTGCACCTCTGTATGTGTGTTTAGGGTGTTTTAATGCATTCTCCTCTGAAGTATAGGCAGCTACCTACTCTGCCTATGCATAAGGCTTGCTATAAGTGGTCCAGAGGATCACAGACTAAGCTTGGAGTCAGGAAGGCTTGAGTTCAAATCCTATTCCAGACATTTACAAGTTGTGTGACTCAGAAATCATTCTAGTCAGTCATCCAGTCAATAAGTATTTATTAAACTGTCTGCTGTGTGTCAGGCACTGTGTTAAATGTTGGAAAGGCATGCCTATTCCTGTTCTCAGTCTATTAGGGGAGACAACATTCAAATACCTATGTACAAACAAGATAGAGACAGAACAAATCAGAGATAATCAACAGAGGGAAGGCACAAACATTAAAGGGGGAGATGAGGAAAGGCTACTTGGGGAAGATGAGATTTTATTTTTTTTTTAAATCCCTTATCTTCTATATTAAAATCAATACTATGTGTGGGTTCCAAGGCAGAAGAATGGTAAAGGCTAGGCAACAGGGGTTAAGTAACTTGCCCAGTGTCACACAGTGTAATGCAGGGTTGCAGCAGAAGCTTTTGCTTTTGTAAATCAACTGTAGCAGCTCTGGCAGTTAAAAGTTTTAGAATGTTCACAAAAAACAGTTAGAGCCTGATTCTATAAATAGTCCTGAAGCTCCAACTGAGGGGCTTTTGCTTTTTGGATTCTGCCTTTGCCTGTGTGCCTTGTCTTTGGGTGTTTGGACCTAGCCTGATTTCTCTGGACCTCTCCCTGACCTCTCCATTTTACATCCTGCTATTTCCCCTGAATTTCCCCATTGGGCCCTGGGAGGAAGGGTGGTTTTGGTGGTTGGACATTGTGGTTTTAGCTTCTATAGGCAAGTAGGACATCCTAAATCAAACCACCCCCTTATTTAGTGATCTGATAATAACCTTTGCTTCAGGGAGTGAAACCTTTCTGACTGGGAGAGCCAGCCTCTCTCAGTCTAACCCTCCTTCTCTGTGACCCTTCCCCCAGCACCAGCTTTCTCCCTAGCAGCAGCTACAAACCCTGAAACCATCTTTCCCTTAGCCTACCTCTAACATCAATAAATCCCCTTTGTTACCTACACAAAAGCCTCTGGTGAATTATTGTATTGAATATTAAGGCAAAGAGTGAAGAGGGAAGAAATTACTTTCCTTTTATTTCTTGGGGGAAACCTTGGCATCCATCTTGGGCAGGAAGTACCCAGCCCAGACTTCCTGCAAACATCAATTTCACTGGCCTTTGACTCCTCCCCCAAGGGTTCTTAGAAACTAACAAGAGAAAACCCTCCAGCCAGATCTAAACATTTCTGACTGGCCCAGTTCCTCTTGTATCATAGAGATACCTTCCCTGCCTAAAGAACCCAGCCTATTTCTTCCCAGTACCCTCTGTCTCAAGCTTTAGTGATTAGCCTGTTTGAGCAGCCCTGCCTATACTCCCGTTCATTCTCTTACCCTCCTATATACCACCTGCTTCATTCCCTTACCTCAGCTATCCCCCTCATTCCTTCTCCTATCACCATTATTCCTCCTCATATCAACATTTTTGCCTGCTTCTATATAACAACAGCTAGAAAGTGTCTGAGGTCAGATTGGAATCCAGAACATCCAGTCTTTAGTCCCAACTGAAAGTTGGGATTTTAGCTGGAGTTTGAAGGAAGTCAGGAGGTAGAGATGAGGAGGAACAGCATCCCAGGCACACTGGACAGCCAGATGTGCCCTGAGTTAGGGGATGGAGTGTCTCCTGTGGAGATCAGCCAGGAGGCTGGGGTCCCTGGATTGCAGAGTGCATGGGATGAGGAAGGTATGAGAGCCTGGAGAGGTGGGAGGGGACCAGGCTAGGAAGAACTTTGAATGCCAAACAGAGGATGTTATATTTGGTCCTGGAGGTGTTAGGAAGCTGCTGGAGCTGACTGTTAAGGGGATGGCATGGTCAGGAAAAACAGCCCAGCAGCTGATTGGTGGATGGTGAACAGAGACTTGAGACAGGGAGACCCACCAGCAGCTGTTGAAGTGGATGAGCTGTGAGGTCATGAGGGTCTGCACCAGGGCAAGGGACAGGGAGCCAAGTGAGAGATGCTACAAAAAGGGAGAGAAGACAGAATTTGGACAGATTCTACCTCTTTCAGCCTCATTTTCTTCATATTTAAAATGAAGGAGTTGGATGTGATCCCCCCTAAGGTTCCTTCTAGCTATAAAATCTAGAATCCTGGAGTTGAGAATAATATTTTGAGAGGGGATAATCTGCCATTTGGCAATAGGTGGCACAGTGGAGAAGGTGCTGGGCTTGGAGTCAGGAAGACTCATTCATCTTCCTGAGTTCAAATCTGACCTCAGACACTTAGTAGCTGTGTGGTCCTGGGCAAGTCACTTAACCCTGTTTGCCTCAGTTTCCTTATCTGTAAAAATGAACTGGAGAAAGAAATGGCAAATAACGCTAGTATCTTTTTTTTAACCCTTACCTTTCATTTTAGAATCAATCTTATATATTGGTTCCAAGGCAGAAGAGTGGTAAGGGCTAGGTAATGGAGGTTAAATGACTTGCCTAGAGTCATGCAGCTCAAATTTGAACCTAAGACCTCCCTTCTGTAGGCCTGGTGCTCAATCCACTGGGCCACCTGGCTGCCTCCACTCCAATTTCTTTGTTGAGAAAACCCCTCCAAATGAGGTCTTGGAAAGTAGGAAACAATTGAAATGATTGAACAACAGCAACCTGTCCTTTACCTATACAGGCAACACTGGTATAACATGCTCCAGTACCTTTACCTCTTTCAGACGGCATCTTCTCCTGTTGCCCATTTCTACCTTTGCATTGAACTATGGCATCAGGAGTCCAGGTCCAGTGTTTTTTCAAGTCACGATCCACTATTCCCAGACCCATTTCATGAACCAAACCCGACACAGGGTGGAAAGTTGGGAGGCATACTAGAGACAAACTAGAAGCTCTGATTCTTATTTCTGTGTGACCTTGGATGAGTCACTTCCCTCCTCGGGTCTTCCTTTCCTCATCTGTAAAAGGAGGGACATGAACCAGACCACCTTTGAAGTCTTTCTAGCTCTAAGCCCTTTATAATCTTCTAAAAAGAGGGCTGACAATTTTTCAACCCATTCCTCTTGAGTTCTTCCACTTGTTTTGTATTTTCCTGGGTGGATGAGCCCTCAAATGCCCTGCTCCAGGGAAGCTTACAGTCATGCTTTCCAAGGGGAAGTGGAGTTTGTTGGGAGTTATTGGGGTAGGCTTAGCCTGTCATAAACACCATGCAGGTGCTGGCCGAATGGTTGACTCCCTCCATCTGGGCTCCTGCCTTAGTAGGCAGACCTCCCAGAGCTCTTCTCAGCCTGGGGCTCCACCCAGTTCCTTGGGGAGGTGCAATCCACCTCCTGGAATTCACAGGATTTCACAGAATCATCATTTCTCACTTATTTAAAGCTGGAAGGGACTTTGGAGATAATAACTAGTATTACCTACATTAAAGACCCTCACAACAGCTCTGCCAGGTAATTGCTATTATTATCTCCATTTTACAGATGAGGACATTGAGGCTGAGAGAGTTGAAATGATTTGCTCAGGGACACACAGTTAAGCAAAAGTGTCTGAGGCTGAAATTGAACTCAGGCCTTCCTGGGTCCAGGTCCAGCACTCTATCCACTGTGTTGCTTAGCTGCCAACTAGAGCTCATCTGGTTCAAGTGCCTCATTTTACAGATGAAGAAACTGGGGAAGGAGAGGTAACTGAAACGACTGAATAACAAGAGTGGGAAAAGTGTGGGGAGATGGCCCAGCACATAAGTGGCGGAGGTGAAACTAGAACCAAGGCTCCCTGACACCCCTCTCCCCTATTCAGTTCTCTTTTTCTATGCTACGACGTCTCTCCTTCTACCAGGAGGTCTTAACCTGGGGTCAATGAACTTGTTTTAAATATATATTTATTTTGGCCAATGTACTTCAAATATTTGCTTTCCTTTCTAACCATTTATATTTTATTTCATGCATTTAAAAACATCATTCTCAGGCCCAGAGAGGGGAGATCCTGGGTTCAAATCTGGCTGCAGACACTTCCTGACTGTGTGACCCTGGGCAAGTGACTTAACCCCCTTTGCCTAGTCCTTACAGTTCTTCTGCCTTGGAACCCATAAATAGTATTGATTCTAAGATGGAAGGAAAGGGTTAAAAAATAGAAAAATAAATAAAAAGGGCTTTTTGGTCTTTTCTTACATAGTATTGATTTTAAGATGGGAGGTAAAGGGTTAAAAAATAAAAATAAATGAAAGGGGTTTCTTGGTCTTTTCTTACATAGTATTGATTCTAAGATGGAAGGTAAGGGTTTAAAAATAGAAAAATAAATAAAAAGAGCTTTTTGATCATTTCTTACATAGTATTGATTTTAAGATGGTAGGTAAGGGTTAAACAACAACAACAACAACAACAACAACAAAACCTAGGGCAGCTAAATGGCTCTATGGATTGAGAGTCAGGGCTGGAGCAAGGAGGTCCTGGGTTCAAATTTGATGTCAGGCACTTCCTAGCTGTGTGACCCTGAGCAAGTCACTTAACCCCCATCCTTAGCATTCTTCTGCCATGGAACCAACGCGCAATATTGATTCCAAGACGGAAGGTAAGGTTTTAAAGAAAGAAAGAAAAAAACCTGACTCTAAGAAGAGGTTCTTAGGCTTTACCTACCTGCCCAAGGGATCCACAACACGAAGAAAAGTTAACCCTTCTTGCTCTAGTCAAATCCTACCAGTCCTTTGAGAAGCTGCCTAAGGGCGGTCTCTTCCATGAAGTCTTTCGTGATTGGCTGAGATTGGCCCCACCCTCCTTCTGCCCCCTTCTCCGCTCCCCAATCCCTCCGCTGGCCTAGGCTTTATAGAACGTTGGAGACTCCCGGAATGATAATCCCCCCTCCCCCAATTTAGTCTACGGAGTAGAGACCCAGGGAAAGAACGTGATTTGTCCAAGGTCATCCAAGGAGTAGACTGGGCTGGAACCCAGGTTTCCTGACTCCCAGTTCAGGGCTATTTCCACGATCCTGTCTGGAAAGGAAAATTAGCGCCCCCTCCTTGCCTCCCTCCTCCCCCATCCCCCCCCCCCAACCTGGAGGCCAAAAATCCTGTCTCACCCTTTCCAGCCCCCGGGGGTGGGGGCGGGGCGGGGAGGGTGGTGCCCACAGAAGCCGTATTGTGCGGACAGCCGCGTCCCGTCCCCTCCTGCTCATCTCTGGAGCAAACACAGCATCCCGCCTCCTCCAGCCTCGAACAGGGATTAATTTGAAGGCAGATGTTAAAATGTCTCACTCTCCCAGGGGAGGGAAGTTTTTTACGCCTGCACCATGTTCCAGAGACACATTTACAATCTCACACATCATTTTTCTTGGACGGGAATCGCCCTGCGTTTTAAAAATGTCATCGCGGCCCGGCTCCCTGATCCCTTCCCTGCTCGGGTTCCAGCCCTGGCACTTGCTGCCTCTTGGGGGGCCCCACGGGGCGTGGGTTTGGGGGTGGGGGGGAAGGCAGCGCCAGAGGCACACTTCAGGAGGGTGACTCCCTCTCCCTCTGTCCCCCCGCAGCTTGGGTGGGCTGGGCAGCACCGCTTGTCCTGCCCAATTGAAGGCTCCCAGAGGTGGGGGCTGAGGCCATGGCTGGCTTGGAAGGAGGTGTTATTGGGTCCTTTAAGGCTTACTTGGGCATAAGGAAGCAGGAAAACAACCCAAAAAACTATTCCAGCTCCCTCACCCCTCTACTGACCCCTCCTCGCAGTGCTGCCAAAATCTTAGGACTTTGGGTGTCTTACTAGCTCAGTTCAGAGAGTGGAGTGGGAATGGGTTTGGGAGAGGGGAAAGAAGATGGCAATGAGTGGGCAGCTAGGTGGCACAGTGGGTAGAGTGCTGGGCGATCTGAGCTCAAATCCAGCCACTGACACTTACTAGCTTGGTGATCCTGGGCAAGTCACTTCACCCCCTTTACCTCAGTTTCCTCATCTGTAAAATGAGCTGGAGAAGGAACTGGCTAACCATTCCTGTATCTCTGCCAAGAAAACCCCAAATGGGGTCACAGAGTCAGATGTGACTGAAACGACTAAATAACCACAAGAAGAGTGGGAAAAGTGTTGAGAGATGGCAGCACTAGCCAGAGGAATTAGCCATGGACTGAGAATTTGGAGAAACTGGGTTTCAGTAGAGTTCTGCCACTGATGAACTCTTTGAGTTTAGGCAAGTCATTTCCCTGTCTAAGCCTCAGTTTTCCCATCTGTAAAATTAGGTGGTTTGGGTTAAACTATTTTATAGTCCCTTTTTGTTCTCAGTCTTGGTTTTAGGAATACTGGACTTAGGCATCAGGAAGGTCTGGATTCAAATACCACTAACTTCTACTGATAGTTACTGGTTGAGTGGCCATAGGCCCACCACTTAATTTCTCTAAGCCTCCGTTTTTTCATCTGCGAAATGGGGATAATAATACTCATGGAACTTATCTCACAGGGCTGTTGGTGAAATCATGTGTGTAGGGTGCTCTGCAAACTATAAAGCAGAGGACTCCATATGTGGTTGACTTCAGTCACAGAGCCAGAGGGCTAGAGATGTTGCAATTATACATATAAATTACAATTATACATCTTTGTTATTGCAACTATAAATATCACAAAATAATGTTTTTATTCTCGAAGTGATACACCACCCGAGCTATGCTCAGTTTTTTGGCGAATTTCGACACACCAAGCTCAAAAGGCTGCCTATCACTGACCTAGACCTCACTCGGTCTCTTTGTTCTGGCAGTTCTCTTTCCTTTTCCCCTGGTTAAATTGTCCAGCTCAAGTCCCAACTCTTCTGGGAAGTCTTTCCCTTCCTATACCTATTAGTTTTTATCACGATTGCCCTCTCTCATGTCATCTTCAATACCTCCCCTCCCCCACGTCCCCTCCTTTTTTCTCATTTTCTTTCAGGTAGCTACCCACTGTCAAGCCCTGCTTCCTAATTACTTAATTCCTTCCTCCCTTCCTTCCTTCCTTCCTTCCTTCCTTCCTTCCTTCCTTCCTTCCTTCCTTCACTCCTTCCTCTTTTGTTCACTCACTCATTCTTTAATTCACTCCTTCCTTCCTTCATTCACTTATTCATTAATTTACTTTCTCCTCATTCATTCCCTCATTGATTCTTTAAATCACTCCTTCCCTCATTCATTCACTCATTCATTCTTTAAATCACTCCTTCCCTCATTCATTCAAATGCTCATACTTCATTCAGTTATTCAGTCACAAAGTCACCAAATTTGTAAGCACTTCCTGTAGGGAATACTGGGTATAACATATAATTTGGATTAGTTCCAAATTCCTGTCTTCAGGGAATTCACAATCTAGCAAATTAGGGGGTGGGGGAAGGCAGGGGAAATTACTTGTATATGAACAGGCAATGCTGTAAAATGACATAGGTGAGCAGGACAGGGATTCCTGGCGTTGTTGCACACCTCAGAGCAGTAACTAGCAATCTGGTTACCTAGGGCGAGCTTCCCAAAGTATATCAAGGGCAAATAGGATGAAAGATGCTTCCAATAATTCATTTAAGGGGTTCGGAAGAGGCTGGTATACAAATTGTTGCATGGGAGAGATTTTAGGCCACTGCTGTGTGTGTGTGTGTGTGTGTGTGTGTGTGTGTGTGTGTGTGTGTGTGTGTGAGACAAAAAGACAGCAGAGATCCTATGATGATAAGAAATCATTGTTCTAGAGTCTTCCAGGTAGGAAGGAGCCAGGGAGCAGCTCCCTTCAGACTCATTGCTGCTCTGGATTGGGGTGGAAGAAGCATGTCATTTGATATTGTCCTACATTAACTAATTATTCTTGCTAATCAGATGCTAACTGGTCATTTCTACATTGTTGAGAGTCAAAATAACTGTCAGCTCTTTTTTCAGTTTCAGAGGTCTGAGGCAATATTCTGATTGCCCCTACCTAGTTGTGGTTCTTTGTCAGACTGCCGATAGCTCTTATTTGGCACACGTTGCCTCATAATGGCTTATGCTATTTTTTGGAACTTAAAATGTGTCTTTTAAAATCATTTTCTCTTTCTTAAATCACCATAATATCCCATGTACCTGTCTTTAATCTTTCCCCTCCCAGAGAGCCATCCTACATCACAAATAATATTTTTTAAGAGAGGAAACATCTTTTAAAAGTCAGCACAATTGATTGACACATTGAAAAGTCTGAAAATCTGTGCAATGTGTAGCACCATTGGACCTCCCATCCCCATGATGGAATAGGTTGGGGTATCTTCTCATATCTCTTCATTTAACTCAATGGCTTAATGTTATTGTGCCACTTTTTACATGGGGGACATCTCTGAGGCGAGGTGAAAATTCCTGGTCTGAGAATGAAAAGACCAGAGCTGGCATTCTGGCTCATGAATATAAGCAAATCATTTCTTCCCTCTGGAACACAGTTTCTTTATCTGCCAAGTGGAAATGCTGTTTATCCTTTGTTTAGAAGAGGACCAGTGACATCCCTGGTGATGTTTTGACTTGTGTGTAAACTGGATTTAAGTGAGGCAGAGTTGCACAAAGTCATCAGCCTCATTCTTTCTTCTAATCATTGAAGTCCAGTGGCAAGATAAAAGTCAGGATGACCGGTGATGGCCCAGGAGGCAGTGGATGATCTTGGCATCTTCTATGTGTGACCAAGCTCTAAGCACTCCACAGCAGCTGCTTCAGCTTACCATCATGGCCAATGGAACAAATTGAAAAACTTGTTCTCATCTACCCATTCCACCAGGGGAAATCCTACGTGCTTGGGGTAGAGCTCCCCCTAACTCACTGACAGGTCTGAGGCCTTTTGGGTACCTTCACCCTGGTTTAGCCAGTCTGAAGAGATGGTTTTACCAGGGTGGCTCCTGGGCAGGCTCCAGTTTCTTAGAACCACAGGTAAGAGATGGGTGGATCAGCAGCCCTGAAAAGGGCTCAGTAAGTCCTTATGCCAGAGGTTCGAGTCCTCCCTGAATATCCCATACGCCCCCAAGAGGAGTTGATGATATTTATGCCACTGACCTCGCTGGCTTATAAGGAAGGGCTCCAAAAATTGTGATGGGTATATATTAGTAGTCATCTATCGATATTTTTTGGGCCTTAACTTCCTAACTAGGCCAGAATGCCTGCTTCTTTATATATCTCCAGCACCTAACTGTGGCACAAATTGGTCTCTGGCCTACCATGTGATGAGTGAGCCTCAGGTGTGTGGTTATTTTCTCTATTTGGAGATGATCCCTATAACAACAAAATCTATTACTTCACATTTTATTTTAATGAAAAAACTCTTACCTTCCATCTTAGAATTAATACTGTGTATTGGTTCCAAGGCAGAAGAGTGGTAAGGGCTAGGCAATAGAGGTTAAATGACTCACAGCTAGGAAGTGTCCAAGGTCAGATTTGAACCCAGGACCTCTCATCTCAATCCACTGAGCCACCTAGCTGTCCTCCATATATTATTTCTGAATTGCATTTGACTATTTTTAAAGAGGATCTTCCCTCCATTTTTTTTTCATGTGTTCCTCACATCTATCACATGAGAATCAGGGCAGAAATTATTGGTCCCATTTGCAGATAAGGAAACTGAGTGCCCAGACTCATAGAATTAGTGACTCTTATTGAGTCAGGCTAAGACCCAAATTCTTTTGACTCGTGTAAGTATGTGGGAAAATTCCTGGATCTAAAGTCAGAAGACCTTAGTTCTAGGATCTGGTTAGATGCTTTGTGGCCTTGGATTGGAGAGGGGAGGCAAATGGAGGCAGGGAGGTCAGGAGAAGGGTATGACAAGAATACAGGGGAGAGGTGAAGAGGGCTTGACTAGAGCTGTGGGAGGTAAGTAGAGGCAGATGCAGGGAGTCTTGCAGAGTCAGAATCAACAAGACTTGACAACAAATTGGATATGAGGACTAGAGTTTGCCAACTGATCCCAAGTCTAAGGGAATTCTCCTCCAGCCTTCCCTGTTCATGCTGGCTCAGTTGACCTCCCTGCACTACGGATACTTAGAGGTCTTCCATTTTCCATTCTCTTCTCTCACACATTCAACCTTGTGGAGCCAGGATAAGATGCTTTCTAGGATCAATTAATCAATAAATACAACTATTGGTGCCAGGCTCTGGGGATGCAAGTACAAAAAAATAAAATAATCCTTATTGGCAAGGAGCTGACAATCTAATGGAGGGCAGAACAAGTCTGTATAATAACTAACATTTATAGGGCTCTTATACAAGCAGTTAGATTCATCTTCCTGAGTTACAATCTGATTTCAGGCACCTCCAGTGGTGTGACCCTTTTTTCATCCTGTTTGCCTCAGTTTCCTCAGATGTAAAATGAGCCAGAGAAGGAAATGGCAAACCACTACAACATCTTAGCCAAGAAAACCCCAAATAGGGCATTGAAAAGTAGGATACAACTGAAAAATGACTCAACAATAACAAAGGGCAATAAGTTTGTAACTGTGGTAGACACTGTGTTAAATTCTTTGCAGTGAATCTCATTTGATCCTCACCAACAACCTTGAGAGGTAGGTAATATTATAATCATTTACAGATGAGGAAACTGAGGCAGATTGAGGTTGTAATCCCAAACCTGGATTTGACTGTAGGTTTTTCTAACTCTAGGTGTGGCTCTCTATACATTGCACTATCTCTCTCTCCATCCATCCATCCATTGGTCCATCCATCCATCCATCCATCCATCCATCCATCCATCCATCCATCCATCCATCCATCCATCTTTCTAACTGTCTATCTGTCTATCTATCTATCTATCTATCTATCTATCTATCTATCTATCTATCTATCTATCTGTCTGTCTGTCTGTCTGTCTATCTGTCTATCTATCTATCTATCTGCCTGTCTAAATATAAAATGAAAAATACAAATATATACAAAGTAGTTCAATAGAGGTTAGTTTGGGAACAAGGATACCAACATTTGAGCTGGAAATCAGGAAAGACCATGCAGAAGATGGTGTTTAAACTGCATCTTAAAGAGAGGATTTCTAGGAGGAAGAGGTAAGGAGTGAGGACATTCCAGACATGGGGTGAGGGGTGGAGGGAGGAGAACATGCGACATGGAAATGAGAAATGAAATATCTTGAGAGGGACAGAAAAAAGGCCAGTTTGACTGGTTTGTAGGTCGTAGACTTAGCATTGGAGGCAAGGAAAACTTAAAGAATATTTAATTCAATTCATTTATTTAGAGATGCCCATTTGTTGAAGCCCAAAGAGGTCAAGTGACTTATCCAAGGTCATCTAAGTAGTGAAGGGAAGAGTTGGGATTCAAACTTGGGTACTGTGATTCTGATTTCACTGTGCCATGCTTGCCTTGGGTCAGCTACTGATAAAGAGAAAGGACTTATAGATCCCCATGAAAGAAAATTCCTACTTCTATGACCTGATACAAAGGGAAATAAGCAGAACCAAGAGAATGATGTATACAGTAAAGGAAATATCGTACAACGATCGGATGTGAAGGAGTAAACTATTATCAGCAAAACAAGGTTCCAAGATAACTCCAAGAGACTCATGATTAAAAAAGAGGCTATCCACAGCCAAAGAAGAGCTGTTAGGCTCTGATGGCAGATTTTTCACTTTATTTCATTCAGGAGTTTTAAAATTGTATATGTGGTATTCATCTTTAGTCAAAACATAGGGGATATGGAAATATATCTTTCATGAAAGTACTGGTATAACCAATAGCAGACTATTGATGCCTGGGGAGGGGGAAGGAAAGAATCAGAATTGCAAAATGTCAGAAAACAATGATCAAAACTTGTTTCTATATAGAACTGAAAAAAATTGAATTAAAAAAAAAAAGAAAGAAAACTCCAGAGATTTATTTTGGAGGTCAGTGTGTAGCAGTATATTTATCCTAGGATGATTTTACTTTAAGAAAATTTGATGTGCAGATGTCTGGATTTATATAGAAAGCAACAGTGGGGTAGCTAGGTGCCTCAGTGGATAGAAAGTCAGGCCTGGAGATGGGAGGTCCTAGGTTCAAAATTTGACCTTGGGTACCTTCCTAGCTGTGTGACCTTGGGCCAAGTTGCTTAATCTCCATTGCCTAACCATTACCCCTCTTCTGCCTTGGAATTAATACATAGTTTGATTCTAGGCTGGAAGGGAAGGGTTTTTAAACCCAATAGCAATATTAATAACTCTGATATCATTGGGCTTTAACATTTACAAACCACTTTCCTCCCAATACCCTTGTGATGATTATTGCTCTTACCCCTCTTTTCCAAATGAGAAAACCAAAATTCAGCAAGGTAGTGACTTTGTCCAGCATCACTCTTCTTGCTTGGGGACCAGAACTCCAACCTAAGGCTTCCCTTACCCTTTAAGGCCTGCCTAAAAGAGAAATTAATGAGTAATTATTCACTTGACAGAAGGATTCTTTGTGTTAAAGAGCATTCAGAGTGGGATTCTTTCTAGGAGTGAACTCCCCGTTGAATGGAAAGCAGAATTTGATTTACAGCACACAGTCCTCCTCTGTGGCTCAGAGGTGACCCTGGGTTTTGGAAGACTCTGCCAGCAGAGCACAATTTGGAAAGACTTCAAGTATGGACCTGGAGGTGGATTGGGTGTCAACAGACACCCAAGGACCAGTCTAGCTAAGTGAAGAGAGGCTCACCCCCAGAAGGACTGGCTGCCAGGGAATGAATTTTTTTTGGCCCCAGAAACTCTTGAAGAACATCCATTATAGTCCTGAGGGGAGTGTGATCTATGTTGGTGGAGGGCCCACCCACACAGATGAAATCATAGATCTGTCCAAGTATAGAAGGACAGGCAACGTTTTCAGAAACACACAGAGTTTGTAAAGCGAGGGACGTCTGGACTGCTCTGAGCTAAGTAAGAACACAGATCCAAGTCGGTACAGAGGAATAAGTCAAGATGCCTCCTCTCCTCCAGCCCACCGTATACAAACACTCAGGAGATGCAGGCTCTCTGGGAAGGAGAATACTGGAACTGACAAATAGGAGAGTGAAAAAAAGGAAGAAAAAGTTGGGCATTACTTATTCTGTATGACCTTAGTCAAGTCATCCCCTCCCTCTGCTTAAGCTTCAATAGCCTCATCTGTAAAAATGAGGGAAACAGAGCTGTTCTAAGGTTCTTTCCCACTCCAAACCCTTTGATTCTTCAAAAGACTCCCTGATCATTCCAGATTCTGTTCGCTGCCACCTTCAGAGCTTGTCTTGTTCAATCACTTCAGTCCCGCTGGACCTTTGTGACTCCATTTGGGGTTTTCTTGGCAAAGATACTGGAATGCTTTGCCATTTCCTTCTCCAGTTCATTTTATAGATGAGGAAACTGAGGCAAACAGACTTAAGTGTCTTCCCCAAAGTCGTAGCTAATAAATGTCTGAGGCTAGATTTGAAATTGGGTCTCCCTGACTCCAGGCCTGGCACTATGTCCACTGTATCACCTAGTTACCCCTCTTCAGAGCTCCTGGGACCCATATTGCATAGGCTTTAGAGTCAAAGAGTCTATAGAAACAAAGAGTCCTACCCCTCATTGTAAACATGAATTAAAACTGAGATTTATGGTGCAATGATTTGTTTAAGGTCACTTGGCTAGCAAGTAACCAAGCTGGGCTTAAAATGCCCATCTGCCCTATTTACCCTATATAGAGCATGCCTTGTCTGCATGTTATCACCCCTATTAGAGTGTAAGTTTCTTATAACTAGGGGTTGTCTTTTACCTCTTTTAGTACCCCCAGCACTTACTTAGAGCTAGCACATAGTAGATATTTTATAAATGCTGATTGACATTTCTGAATCTATTCCTCTTGACACACCTGTGAGCCATCCCTTAAAACAAAGCTTTTAAAATTTTAATTAAAAAAAAAAAGTAATTCATCAGAGTAGTTGGGTGGCTCAGTGGATTGAGAGCCAGGTCTGGAGATGGGAAGTCTGGGGTTCAAATCTGGCCTCAGACACTTCCTAGCTGGGTGACCCTGGGCAAGTCACTTAACTCCCATTGCCTAGCCCTTGCTGCTCTTCTGCCTGTGAACTAATATTTATATTTCTAAGGCAGAAGGAGAAGGTTTTAAAAAAATGCAGTTCATCCTGTTTCCTTGTGCTAACAATATCTCCCGATGCGTTAGCTCTTCTAGGCTTACAATGCGCTCTACCCACAACACTGACAGGAGGGAGGCAGCAGGAGAGAAAATAAAAACACAACAACTGAGATTTGGAGAGGAAAGAGCCTTTCTGAGAGTTAATTACAGTGTTAATAAGTGTCCATGTTAAGATTCTGCCTCCATTCCTTCCCCCCCCCCCACCCCCCATACTGTGCTTAGATTTTCTACAAAATCAGTCTTCATAAACACACGGGGTAACTAGGCGGTAAAGTGATAGATTGTAGGGCCTGGAGTCAGAAAGGCATCTTTCTTGAGTTCCAGGCTAGCCTCAGATACTTACTAGCCATGTGATCCTGGACAAATCACTTCACCCTGTTTGCCTCAGTTTCCTCATCTGTAAAATAGGCTGGAAAAGGAAAGGGCAACTCATTCCACTATCTTTGCCAAAAAGATCCCAACGGGGCCAAAAAGAGTTGGGCATGACTGAAAAATGACTGACCAAAGTCCCATCTCTGGGCAAATTTGATTGATCTGAGCTAGAGGATAGTGGTGGAAGGTGAGAGAGCAGAAGAGATCTAGTGTATGACCATTCTTGAGTGTGGCTGAGCAGAACTGGAGACAGGAGTAACACCATCACAACTTTAGAACTGGAAGGGGCCTCAGAGGTCATCTAATTAAGTCTCCTCATTTTGAAGATGAAGAAAATGAACTCCAGGAAGATGAAATGTCTTGTCTAATGTCATACAGGGAGTAAGTTGCAAAGGGAGGATTTGAACTCAGTTCCTCTGATAAGATCTATTTCTTTTCCCTCTGAACCATAATAGAGGAGGGTCTTTAGGGTTGAAGAGGAAATGGAGACTGGACTAGGGGCAAGGTAGGGCTGAGTTAACTCTGAGGGAGCAGGCAAATGACTAGTATGACCAGAGGTGAGTTGCTTTACCAGCTGAATTAAAAAAAAAATGTTGCTATTGATTCTTATCAGACTCTTCATGATCCCATTTGGAGTTTTCTTGGCAAAGATACTGGAGTAGTTTGCCATTTCCTTCTCCAGTTCATTTTATAGATAAAACTGAGGCAAACAGGGCGAAGTGACTTGCCCAGGGTCACACAGCTAGTAAATATTGGAAGCTAGATTTGACTCAGAAAGATGAGTCTTCCTGACTCCTGGTCTAGCACTCTCTCCATTGTTCCACCTAGCTACCCCTAAAGAAAAGAAAACTGAGGACCATATTGGGGAAGCCCAAGTTCAAATTCTCCCTCAGCCATTTACCAACATCATGACCTTGGGAAGACCATTTTGTGATTGTCAGTTGTGCTTCAATTTGTTCCTCTGTCAAATGAGGGGATTAGACTCTACAGCTTACTCAGTGCCATGCTAGGTTTGAGAGGTGACAGAGAGGGAAGAGTTAATGACCGCCCTAAGACTTCCAACAAGAAACATGATTCTGTATCTTGGGGCATGATCATCCCTTTATCACTTAACTAGGCATTGGCTAAGCCTTCCAGGGCTCAGTAGGGTAGGTTGGACTTAGCTGCCATAAGATTGGAGAATGACAGGCGCAGGAAAGAGGTGTTTTAAAAGAATGTTTTCCCTCTGCTTTGAAAATAGGGTATGACTTTTCTGAGATGGTGACTCATTGGGGGAACCTGCATGCCTCCCCTTCCTCCCCCATTGGTTTCCCTATGAATATTCTTTATTCTACAGATTGGCCATCCACCCCACCTCCCACCCCCATTCCACTGAAGAATATTTTTCAAGGAGCTAGGAATGTAGTTATGGTACTCGCTATAGCAAAAATTCTGGGTTCCTTGATTGTTAATAACCAGGATTCTGGTCTCCTGTCCCAAGCTTGCCCAAGAGAAAAGAAAAAAAGAAAGGATTTCTGACATATTGTCCTCAGATAGTTCCTTTGTCTTTGGAGTGAAACGTTGGCCTTGCCTTCCCCATCTGGAGAACACAATCCCTTGATCCTCAGGGAACTCCTGTTCTTTGAACAATCCCCAGGAACCTAGACCTCCTAATTCCTAGGCCAGAGTTTCTTCTTTCTTTCTTTCTTTCTTTCTTTCTTTCTTTCTTTCTTTCTTTCTTTCTTTCTTTCTTTCTTTCTTTCTTTCTTTCTTTCTTTCTTTCTTTCTTTCTTT
>NC_058130.1:95422344-95470361 GCF_016433145.1 Gracilinanus agilis
CCTCTCCCTCTCTCCTTCCCCCTCCCTCTCTCCTCCCCCCCTCCCTTCCATCAATTATAAGACAGAAGGGCAAGGGCTAGAAAGAGTTAAATGACTTGCAAAGGGTCATAGAGCTAGGAAGCATCTGAAGATTTGAACCCAGGTCCTGATGCTCTATCTCCTGTGCCACATAGACACCCTAGCTAGATAATTTCTAAGGTCCTTTCCTTCTCTAATATTGTAGGAGCCCAGATCATTACATCTCCCCTTGTGCTTAGCCCTGTGATGCTATTGGAGGTGGGGATGAGTCCTTTAGTAGTTCCCAGTTTCATTGGGGATCCAGGATGAGTTGGTGAAAGGGTTGGGGATGAAGCGTGTGATCAAATGAGGGACCTCAAAAGACATGGATCCCCCCATAATAAGCAAGAGCTCGGAGTCGTTAAGAAGTAGACTTTGGGAGATGGTAGCATTTGGACTAGGAAGGATGGAAATAAAGGGAAAGAAATGTGAATTTCTTTTGTAGTAGAAACAGTATGAGCAGAAGTCTTAGCATGGATAGTAGGAAGATGATAATAACTCATCTTTCCAGAATGCTCTGAAGAATTTTTTGGGTAGTATTTTATTTTTCACTACTCATGCATAATAACACATTCATTTTACTGAACTTTGAGATCTAAACTCTTCTTCCCCACCCCCAAGATGTTAAGCATTTTGTGCTTTTAAGTTTTCTTTTTCTTTCTTTCTTTTTTCAAACCTTTACCTTCTATCTTAGAATCAATACTATGTATTGGTTCCAAGGCAGAAGAATGATAAGGACTAGGCAATGGGAGTTAAGTGACTTGCTCAGGGTCACACAGCTAGGAAGTATCTGAGGTCAGATTTGAACCCAGGACCTCCTGTCTCTGGGCCTGTCTCTGCTTTTAAGTTTTTTAAAGGATAAGGAGTAAAAGGAAAATTATTTCCATTTTATAGAAGAGGAAACTGAGGCAGAGGATGGATAATTTGGTCTTGGTAACAAAGTAAATTTCAGAGCTGGACTTGGGTCTTCTGATTCTATTCCTAGGAGTCTGCTTTTGGCCTTGTCCTATAACATTTGTCAGGGTCTTCAAGAACCTAGGAATTTCTCTGGCTTGCTAGTTAGAACTCCTTATCTTGTTGAGGGATAACTTCAAAAAAAGGTTCTGTCTTCCAAACCAACAAAACCTTTTTTTAAAGGGACTAATTTGACCACTTATTGGAATCTCTCATCTTGGCCATTCATTGTGAAAAGAGCATGCATTAGTGTGTGATAATGGAAAAGCCCCAGGGAGGCTTGCAATCAGGAGACCTGGTTTTGCCAGTTATTTGCTGGACGACCTGGAGCAAAACTGTTTTATTCCCTGGATCTCAGTTCTCTCATCTGTAAAATGAGCGAATTGGGCTAGATGGCCCCTCAGGTGTCTTCTGACTCTAGGTCTGCAGTCCTATGAACTCTTCTGGCCCTTTCATTGCTGCTCTTCAGTTGTTTTCAGCCATGTCTGACTCTTCGTGACTCCATGTGGGTTTTTTTTTTTTTTTTTTTTTGGCAAATACACTGGAATTATTTGCCATTTCATTCTCAAGCTCATTATGCAAATGAGGAAATGGAGTCGACTTGCTCCGTGTTACACGGCTAGTTTGGATTTGAATTGAGGTCTTCTTGATTGTAGGCATCAAACTTTATCCATTTTACAGCTTAGCTGCTTGATTCTGGCTCTAAAATTACATAAATAACTAGGATTGTGAAGTGCTTGCCATATGCTGGCTTGTTTGACACTTGCCACAACCCCATGAAGTAGGTGCTACTGTTATCCCCATTTTACAGTTGAGCAAACTGAGTCTGAGATTGGTTCAGTGACTTTCTCTGGCTCACACAGCTAGAGGCTGGGGGAGGATTTGAACTTGAGTCTTCTTGACTCCAAAGCCAACACTCTATTCCCTGTGACACCTAGCTGAATTCTCTCTGTCATTTTCTACCTTCTTTGTTCATTAATTGTTTTAGGAGGACCATAGGATTTAGAACTGGAAATGACCTCAGGAGCCTATCTCCCTCCTGGCCTTGGACAAGTGACCACCTCCCTGGACCTCAGTTTCCTTCTTTGTATAATGATGGGGTAACAAAATGACTTCTGACATCTCTCTTAGGTCTGGATCTTCGATCTCTTCATTTTCTAGTCCAATCCCCTTATTTGACAGAGAGAGAAACTGAGGCCCAAGAAGGCCAAATGATTTACATAGGGTCACATGGCTAATTATTGGGAGATTCCAACCTTGGCTCTGGCCTCGGAGTCAGTCCACTTTCTACTCTAACCTATTGGCTCTTAGCCTCCATCCCGAGCCCAGCTCTCATTTCAGTCCAGGCTGGGTTAGCAGGGGAATGAAAAGGGGGGTGGTGCTGGTAATAGGAAGGAAACACCATGTGATCTAAAATAAATTACCTTTTTTTTGGATTCCTTCGACTCCCAAGACTTACTGCCCCCCACCAATCCTTGCCTGTGACCTTGTTAAGCAGGGTGGATAGGGGCCTCCTCTCTGGGGGCTTTTGCAGGTCCATCCTGCCCTATTAAAGGCCGGGGGGGGGGGGAGTTGCTGATTGGCTATTATTATTATCTTTTCTTTTGGGCCTTTTTCCTTCTCTTTTTCAACCCCTCCTTCATTCTGGCTCCAACCAGGGTCCTGCTTGGCCCATCTTGGTTTGATTACCAGGTAGGAGTTTTATCTGCTGGCAGTTGTGCCTGGGAAAGTTTGCTCGCTATCTGTAATGGAAAGAACATTTGGTTTGAAGTCAAACAACCTAGATTTGGATTCTGGCTCTCCAGAGTGATGTTCCCCCTTCCTGGGCCTCAGTTTCTCTGTTCCCAACATGATATAGGTTCAACTAGATGATATCGAAGCCCCCTTCTAAATACATTCCATAACACTGATCACAGCCCTAGGTGGAGCCCACCTTTGGGTCTCTGTATGGCCAAGAAGCTTCAGGGGAGGACAGGAGTGTGTGTGGGGAGCCTGGATGCTGTTTGGAGTCTGGGTGGGGGAATTCCTTTGGTGGGACTTCTAGCCAGTTTGGAAGAAGCAGGTAGGAAAAGCAGTGTGCAATTAGGGAGACATTTGTGGGGTGCTTATTCCTTGTTCTATGCTGGAGATACAAAGCATTCAGGTTCCTCAAGGAGGAATCCCAGAGATGTTTATTGCCTGTAATCAAAGACTGTTCATCAAATCTTACTCAGTTTAAGATACTTCTTTGTCTGATTTTTATCTTTGTAGTCCTGGTGCCTGGTATACAGTAGGTGCTTAAGGATTGTTGTAAGACTACCTTGTAGAGAACATAGGAATGGCTTGGTGCTACAGTGGATAGAGTGCCACTTCTTGAGTTCAAATCCAGACTCAGACACTAGCTGGGTAATCTTGGGCAAATCACTTCATTCTGCCTCAGTTTCCTCATCTGTAAAATGAGCTGGAGAAGAAAATTGGAAAGCATTCCAGTATTTTTGCCAAGAAAACCCCAAATGGGGACCTGAAGGGTCAGAAGGGACTAAAACAAATGATCAATAATAGAGCATCCCTGCCCACCTAGGGGTTGGACTAGGTGTGATACCTTATGGGTATTTTTCCAGCTAAAATAATCCGAACATCTTTAGCCTTCTGCTCTGATGTCTTAAGTGACACAATTCTTTCTTTCTTTCTTTCTTTTTTTTTTGTAAAACGAGGATTAGTAATTTCTTTCCTAATTACTCTCACAAGGTCATTGTGAAGATCAAATGAGATGGGGCGCGGAGGTGGCTCATTGGATGTAGAACCAGGCCTGGAGATGTGAGGTCCTGGGTTCAAATCTGGTCTCAGATGCTTCCCAGCTGTGTGACTTTGGGCAAGTCACTTAATCCCTAGCCTTTTTACTGTTCTTCTGCCTTGGAACCAATACTTAATATTGATTCTGAGACAGAAAGTAAGAATTAGAAAAATAAGATGAATAATGTACATAAAAAACTTCTGAAGATGTGGAGGGTATATGTGTACATATAAACATATGCATATATGCATTATATATCTCTATGTGTGTGATGTTTTTTTTATTATTTTAATTTTTTCCATGGTTACATGATTCATCTCCCTTTCCTTCTCCCTCCCCACTCCTGGAGTTGACAAGCAATTCCACTCTTGGTCTTCCCTGTCACTAGAGTTATGTCTGTGGTTTGTAAATCACTCCTCCCCATGGCTGAACTCCATCCATTCTACAATAAAGGAGGAGGTCTAGATGAATTCTGAGGTCCCTTCTAGCTTTTTAAAAAAATCTATGAAGGCAGCTGGGTGGCTCAGTGGATTGAGAGCCAAGCCTAGAGATGGGAAGGCCTGGGTTCAAATTTGGCCCCAGACACTTCTTCCTAGCTGGGTGACCCTGGGCAAGTCACTTAGCCTAGCCCTTGGAACCAATGAATAGTATTGATTCAAAGATGGAAGATAAAGGTTTAAAAAAATTTTTTTTCAAAAGAAAATAAAATTCAAGGAGAAAGATAGCATTAATGGCTAGTTCTGGATAATGGGATTTGAATCCCAGCTCTGTCATTGAGCAAGTCTCTCTCTCAGTTTCCCCTTTTATCCAATGATTGTTTGGATTTGGTTTTTCAGGCCCCTTCAGCCTTCTTTCTCCTGAGCACCTCTCTTATTATATCTTATTATATCCCATAGGCATATTGGGAGCAAGACCTAGGGCGTCTCTTCTGCCTCTCCTAGCCCAAGGGCACAGAGGTGCTGTTCAGTAGACATGCCCTTTGGCTTGCCTGGGTTGGAATGGGTCTGGGGGTTAGGGGAGACAGTGCGAAGTAGCAGCCTGACTTCCCTCAGCTGTGTGAACAGATGTCCTGCCCACAGCCCCCTCAGCCTTCCTGCTGCCGGTGTGTGGGACAGAGAGACAGCTGGGACTAATCTTGCCTTCCAGCCTCCTGTCCCTCTGAACAGAGCTTTTTTTTTCTTTTCTTTTTTTGGGGGCTGCTCATCTCTCCCCATTCCCAAGTCTCCCTGAATGCAGGGCAAGACAGCCTCGTGGCTTCTGGGGGTGGTCTTCTTGGGCAAGGGTGGCAGCTGATCTTCCTAGAGTGCTTTGAGATTTCACAAAGAACTTTTATCAGACCCAATCTATGAAGAAGGCAACATGAATCTCACTCCCACCACAGCTCGAGGATTCGGAGTTTGAGGGCACTTTGGAGATGGTTACGCCCAACTCCTTCACTTGTGGAAACCGAGGCCCACCGAGGACAATTGACTTGCTTGTTGTCATAAAGCTAAGAACTTGGTTTTCCATGAAGGTCCTTTAATTAATCAACAAGAAAATAAATAAATAAATGAATGAATAAATAAATAAATAAAGGTCCTTTGACTTCAATCCTATGGTATGTTTTCCCCAAGTTCTATTACTTCATGATCTCCCTTTTTCTCCCATTTGAAGTCTTTTGCCTTCTCTCTTCAGCATACTCAGTGTAATGGGTATAGGTAGAGCAATTAAGGCCAGATAGGGGACACTGGAAATAATGTATAAATTCTAAGTCAGAGCAGACCACAGCCACTCAGGCAACAGAATTTATTAAGCACTTTCTATATACTAAGAAGTATGCTAAGCTCTGGGGCTGCACCAAAGGCCAAAAAAAAAAAAAAAATAGTCCCTGCCTTCAAGGAACTCTTTCTTTTTTTATTTTTTGTTGTCATGTGAAACACACTTTCGTATTAGACATTGTTGTAAGAGCAAAATTTAGACATAACCAAAACCCCAAAATAAAATCAGAGACGTGGATGTGAAAGATGACAAGGAACTCACTTTCTAATGGAACGGGGTGGCACGTAAACAATTAAGTGTATCCTAGATATAGTCCAAGTAAATGGAAGGCCAAGCTTGGGGCACAGCCTGTGCAAATGCACCAAGCTAGGAGATGGGGCATCCTGAGTGAGGAATAGTGTCACTGGATCATAGAGAATGGAGAGGAAAGTTCAGGTCTAAGCCTTTTCTCATGTATTTGACTTAGGGCCAAGTCATTTGCCTTAACTTTTGCCTCCTCATCCTTACCACTTTTCCCATTTTACAAATGAAGACATTTTGACTGGCCCTGTATAGCAAATGTGTGCCAATCGGGGGTCCCTACCCAGGTCTCCTGACTCTAAATTTGATGACCTTTCAACCAGGCCTGTTGTCTAGGAGGCAACTCTCTGGAATCAAGAGGGTGAGTGGTCCTTTGTGAAGAGAGGGTACCGCTGGGCACTGGTGGGCATAATGTGACTGGTCTGGGAGCCTGGTAAACCACCCAGCCCAGGTGGCCCTATGAGGGAGGGATGAAAATCGAAGCTCCATCACTGGCTCCAAGGGGGTTTTGATTTACCAAGTGTGAACACAATGGTGGAAGTGTGCAGAGGGATTATCCTCTCCACCCCCCCCTCACACACATTCTTTCTGAGGGAAAAGCCTTGGGCTCAGTGGCAGGGGCCAGGATCCTGGGGGGACAGTGAGATGAGCCGATAAGGGGCAAGGAATGAGGTAGCCTCAGTTCCCCAGGATAGGAAACTGATACTTGTCTGGGTGGGGGTGAGGGGGGCAGCTCTTTTCAGGCTCTTAGGTTATGGATAATCCGTAACCCTGGGCCTCAGGATTTTTCCTTGGATGGCTGCTCTTTGGGGAAGGGGGTGGTGGAGATGGCAATAGGATCATAGAATGCCAGAATACCAGACATGATCCATTCTTCATGGAAGGAGGGTTGTAGAGTTCCTTTTATCTAACCCATTCATTGTACAGGTAGGGAAACTGATCCCCAGAAAAAGTATGATTTATTCAGGGCCATTCAGTTTGTTCATCGTAAAATCCTCTCTTGAGCTTGGGTCTTCTGCTTCCAAGCCCTTTGCTTCTCCACTATATTGACCTCTTCCCTTGAGTTTCCATGTCTGTTCATTAATTCAGCAGGCACAATTATTAGTGTTGGGTGCCATGTTGATTGCTGAGGATACAGAGATAGAAGTGGACTAATTTCTGCCCTCCTCTGCCTTGTTAATAAATTCCTCTGCCTGCTTTCAAGCAGGTTACCGCCTGTTGGAGGAATGAGGGGCACTCTACAGGGATGTCGGAGAAGACTGGCTCCCTGCCCTTGGGGAGCCCATCCTCTTTTAAGAGAGATGACCTACTGGGGCAGCGAGGTAGCATAGTGGGGAGAGCTCTGGACTTGGGAAGAACTAGGTTCCAATCTGGCCTCAGACACTTCCTAGCTCTGTGACCCTGGGCCCTCTTATCACTCTTTTACCTTAGAATAGAGACTTAAGACAGAAGACAAAGGTTTTTTTTTTTTTTTTAAAGAGATATGACCTATTGCACCTAACTTGGAGTAGGGAGGAGGGATATGGACATAGGTAGGGTGGCATCTAGTGAAAACCAAATGGTTGATCTAACCCTTAGGAGTTGGGGAAGACTTTCCAAAGGATCCACAGCCCTTGAACTTAGCCATGAAGTTGAGGAGAGGTATCCCAGGCAAGGTGGTCTGTGTGAACAAAAATGAGAATGTGTTTGGGGAATATCGAAGAGTCCAGTCTGATCAATGATGGCTACATTTAGGTAAATTTTGGTAGATAAAGGTGGAGGAATAGCCTGGAGAGAGATGTGGTGAATGATAAAATAACAGTGGTTTTCAGAGCTGGGTTCAAGTACAGGTTTTTACTCCATCGGGTGTATGGGATCTAGTTCATATTTTCTACATGTGTGTCTTTGGGGAAGGTCACTTCCTTTGTCCAAAGCTCAGGTTCCTCATCTATAGAAACAGGGATAGTAATCTTTGAATTATATCCTCCCAGGTCTCTTATGAGGAAAGTGATTGGGAAATCTGAAATCACTCAAAAAATGGGAGCTACTGTTATTTCTGACTCTTCATGACCCCATTTAGGGTTTTCTTGGCAAAGGTACTGGAGTGATTTTCCAGTTCATTTTACAGATGAGGAAACTGAGACAAACAAGGTCAAGAGACTAGCCCAGGGTAATGCAGTAGTAGGTGTCTGAAGCCAGATTTGAACTCAGGAAGATGAGTCTTACTGATTCCAAGCCCAGTGCTATATCTGATGTGCCTCTTAGTTTCTTTAATTAATACTGCAGAAGATTTTGAATTCTAGATGAACGATTTTATGCCTTATCCTGTGGGTGGGATAGAGTAATGGGCATTACTTAATCAAAGTACTGACATGAAGAAGGTTGTATTTGATTTTGGGAATGAGAATCTGCTATTATGTCATTCTCCATTGCTCTCACCCCTGAGCCAGGAATTTCAGATAAGGGCAACCATGATGGGGAGGAGACCTGAGATCATATGGTAGAACGACTGATTGAAGAAACTAGGAATGTTTATTATTTAGCCAAAGAAGAGAAGCCTTGATAGGACATGGTCCACTCTTCAAGCATTAGAAGGCTACCTTGTGGAAGAAAGATTAGATTTGTTCTGTTTGGTTTCCATAGGACAGAACAGTAGAAGGGAGTTGGACGTTACAGAGAAGCTGGTGTTGGCTCAATGGAAGAAAAACATTCCTGACAATTAGAGGGGTCCAAAAGTGGAATGGGCTCCTTTAGGAAACAGTGATGACTATAAAAACTGGAAAGCAAAAGTTGTTGTGTTTGAATGAATGTTCTTAGTTACTTTGATTTAAATGTCCAGATTGTGGCTCCTTAAAATGTGTCTGACTGTAATTTGTGCTGTTGGGATTTGGGGGCCATGCCTGGATTGCAGAGTTGTTGATATGTAACTTGGGTTCATTATTTTATAGAACTATATATACCAATTTTATAATTTGTATTTCTTTTTTTCTTTTTTTTTTCTTTTTTTAGAACTCTTACCTTCTGTCTTGGAGTATTGACTCCAAGGCAGAAGAGTGGTAAGGGTAGGCAATGGGGGTCAAATGACTTGCCCAGGGTCACACAGCTGGCAAGTGTCTAAGGTCCTATTTGAACCTGGGACCTCCTGTCTCTAGGCCTGGCTCTCAATCCACTGAGCTACCTAGCTTCCCCCTTATAATTTGTATTTAGAGAATTCTAATAGCTGTCTATTTGGCAAACTATTAAAATTTTCAATGATGTTTTCCCACCTTCAAAAAAAGAAATGAAGAAAGAAACAAACAAAATCAAGTCTGTAACTCTTCCATATCCTGAAGTCAGGGTCTTGCATATAGTAGATGTTTAATAAACACTGAAATCACACAAAAGCCCTGGGAAAGTCTACTAATTCAACCCACATTTTATTAAGTGTCTATTTAACATGTCTGTTGTTGTTGAGCCATTTTCAGTTGTGCCTCTTTGTGAGTTTTCTTGGCAAAGACTACAGTGGTTTGCCATTTCCTTCTCTGGCTCATTTTACAGATGGGGAAACTAAGTCAATCAGGGTAAGTGACTTGCCCAGGATCACCTGACTAGTTAGTGTCTGAGGCCAGATTTGAACTCAGGAAGATGAGTCTTCCTGATTCCAAGCCCCAGTGCTCTATTCACTGCCTCATCTAGCTATGCATGTTATCTATTCTAGTTCTATAATAGCTTCTCAGACTCTCTTTGATCCCACAAGACCTCATTAGCAATGACCTGAATTCTTCTAATAGCCCCCAGTGGGTCTTCTGCCTCTTTTCTTTCTCCAATTTATTCTCCATAAACTACCCTTCTCTATACCTAGACTTGGTCACGTCACACCTCTGCTCACCAGTCTTCTTTGGCTCCTTATCGCCTTCTCAATATTTGAATTCCTCTGTGGGTCATTCGAGGATTTTCACAAGCTGTTGCCATCCTACCTTTCTAACTTTATCCTCGGTGCTTGAGCCACTGGACAGTTCCCTTGGCCTGGAATGTGCCCTGGACTTGCCCACATCCATGCCATAACTCATGCTGTTACCTATGACTGGGGAAGAAGCCATGAGCAGCATCAGTGAGCGAAGAGGACCTTTTCTGTCATCGAAGGGTGTGTGTGTGTGTGTGGACAAGGATGGAGAATGGGGGATGGATGTGGCCTGACATTAGGCTCACCTCAGGGCTACCACCACAGACTAAATAACAAACCTTGGGCAAGCCTTGGCTGAAATGGAGGCTTTATGGATACAAGGAAGGAGCTTAACTTGATATTTTTTTTTAAATTAAAATTCTTTTTCAAATATCAAGCATTTCTTTTTTCTCCCTATCTGCCCTCTCCCTACATTGAGGAGAAAAGAAAAGAGAAAAACAAACCCTGATATATTAGAAAAAAAAAAGCAAAGAGAGCAGTTAGGTGGTACAGTGGACAGAGTGCCAGGGCTGGAATTATGAGTACTTGGGTTCAAATCTGGATTCCAACACTTCCTAGCTGTGCCACGTTGGGCAAGTCATTTAATCTCTATGCTTAGTCCTTGTCCTTCTGTTTTAGAGTTTTACTAAGATAGAAAGTTTGACTTTAAAACAAACCCCAAATAGTTAAGGAAAATAAATTCCTACATTGGTCATGTCCCCCCAAAAAGGTTTGCCCCATTCCGGACCCCGAGTCCCTCTTCTTCATTGGTCCTTTAAAGATTTCTGCCTTTATTTTAGTCTTCTCTGTCCATGTTTCCCCTCTGCCCCTCATAACAACCAAGTTCATCCTGTAAAGTCTGCAAATAGCTTTACATGTGTTTTCCCATTTAATTCTCTGGGAAGACATAAGAATACAAATATTCTTATGCCTATTTGACAGATGAAGAAGCAAAACGGTTATGACTTGTCTAAGGTCACACAGCTAGTGTGTAGGAGATGGGATTTGAACCCACGTCTTTCCAACTAGAAGCCCCCATGCAATGTTCTGTGCTGCTTTGCTTTGATCACAAGTGACAGTACTTTGTAATGTGTCGTTTTCAGACATTCACAATTTTATTTGCCTCTTCTTGGCAGATTTGTGAGGGAGGAGTGATTTCTCCCATTAAAAAATGAATGAATTACCAATAAAACAAATTTCCCTGAGTTATAGGATCAAACTTATCTCCCTCCCTCCTTTCCTTTCCTCTTCCTTCCTGGTGCCAGCAGGCAATTCAATCTGTAAACCCTCATTGGACAGAGCAAGAAACTGAGGCCCAGGGAAGAGGAGGCCCAATGTCTTCTAACACTTCCTAGTTCATGATGCTTCTGGTTCCATCTTTCTTGGTGTTGAGCATGCGGTGCTTGGATCTTGGAAGAATCCTGGGAAGGGAGTCAGGAGTCCTCCATCCAAGAATGGAATGGGCCGCCATAATGTGTTCTTTATCAGTGGAGGCGTCTAGCAGAGGTTGGTATCTGCTTCCTAGGGGCATAGTGGGAAGGATTCTGGCCTCGGGGCAAGTTAGATGAGCACTTCCAGCCCAGAGACTCTCCGGACATCTGACAGACCCGAGGACCTCCCGTGGATGTGTGCCTTTCTCCCAGTTGGGCCCTCTCATTAGCTAGTGGCTTAGTGACTGGCCAGGGAGCTGCCCTGAGGTTCTGTGCCTGCTTTTAGGCCTGGGGCCACTAGCAAAGTGGAAGATGAAGGCAACTTTCCAGGAAACTCTGGCCAAGAAATCCGCCCCATGTGGCTTATTGCCCTCTGCTCCCTGCTAGGCTAAGGAGATCTGCCGGACTGGGCCTGAGCTTGTGATCTTTGGCAAGTCTCTCAAGGCTTCTGTCCTGGGTCGGCGGACAGCACCCTCCATCCCCCACAAATCTAGGTCACTGCCACCCAACCCCTGGGGGTGTAGGAGCTGCCTGGAGAGGGGCCCGGGAGAGACTGAGCTGAGGCCTACATTCAAAACTCTTATTAGCTGTTTGACCCTGGGCAAGTCAATGATCTTTGTTCCTAAGCCTCTTTGGGAAAGGGAGTAAGAAGCCCCCAAACCTATAGAAATAGGAGATATCTTTTTATTTCAACAAACACTTTACTATATGCTTCCCTCTGGGCTATTCAGTTCCAGCTCCAGGGAGCTTTGTAGCCAAATGTGGAAGGAGATTTGGGCTCTCGGAGAGGCACTGACATTCTTAAAAGGCTTTGTTATTTTCTTTTGAACTTCCTGCCTAGATCACTACATAAATACTAATACCAAAGGTGGTCTCTGGACAGAGAACTGAACTCCTGAGGGTCAGGAAGATCTCAGTTCAAATCTGGCTTCAAACTCTTACTAGATATGACCCTGGACAAGTCACTTAGCCTCTGTCTGCCTCAGTTTCCTTATTTGTAAATCAAGGATAATAACGACACCTACCTCCCAGGGTTGTTGTGAAGATGAAAAGCACTTCAAATCTAACTACTAGAAAAGCACATTCTGAGAAATAGGTAACTCATGCATGACTAAATTGGAAAATTTGGGGGGTAGCTAGGTAGCTCAGTGAATTGAGAGCCAGGCCTAGAGATGGGAAGTCCTGGATTCAAAGCTCACTTCAGACACTTCCTAGCTGTGTGACCCTGGGCAAGTCACTTGACCCCCATTGCCTAGCCCTTACTGCTCTTCTGTCTTGGAACCAATACATAGTATTGATTCTAAGACAGAAAGTAAGGGTTTAAAAATAAAACAAAACAAAAAAAGAAAGTTGCTATTTGTAAAGTGCTTTGTAAATCTCAGGATGCAATATAAATGCTAGCTGTTGCTGTCATTACCTTTCCAGGCCCTTTGTTCCAGCTAAACACATCTCGTATTTTTCTTTCCTGTCTCTTTCTTGGCTTTACTTCTGCCTCTTTGACTGCATCTTCTTGGGATCCATTGCAGATTCCTTTTTCTCTTCCAGCTTTCTAAGAGGGAGCAGCCCACAGGGAGCAGTCCAACCCCAGGCTCCTTCCCGAGGGCCATTATTTACATTTGCTTTCGGAATACCTCCATCTGGTTTGCGTCCCTGGCACTTCAGAGTCAACCTTGTCTCAAACAGCTACTCAGAGGATAATAGAATTTAGATCTGGAGGAGACTGTAGCAATCCAGCTCATAGCCCTCATTTTATACATTAGGAAACTGAGGCTAGAAACTTTCTGAATTGGTCCAAGACAACGCAGATCTTAAGTAACAGATTTGGAATTTGAATCCAGTTCCCTGGAGTCTAAATTCTAGCTCATTTCTAATATTTTTTAACTCTTATGTTAATACTAATTAATTGTAAAGTAAATTTAATTTTAATTAGTCAATACTAATTAATACTATGTATTGGTTCTAAGGCGGAAGAGCAGTGAAGCCTTGGCAGTGGGGGTTAAGCAACTTGCCCAGGGTCACACAGCTAGGAAGCATCTGAGACTAGATTTGAACCTAGGACTTCTCTCCAGGTTTGGCTCACTATCCACCAAACCACCTAACCGCCTTCTCTTTTCCAGTTTAATCATGCATGAGTTACCTATTTCTCAGAATGTGATTTTCTAGTAGTAAGATTTGGAGTCAGGAGGACTAACTTCTTTTGAGCCTCTAAACTTTCAGGGGCAGATGATTAAAGTTCAGGCCTGGAGTTGGGAGGATCTGGGGTTCAAATCTAGCCTCAGACACATCCTAACTGTGTGACCCTGGGCAAGTCACTTAATCCTGTTTGCCTTGCCCTTTCCCTTCTATCTTAGAGTTGTTACTAAGATAGAAATTAAGGCTTAAAAAAAAAAAGACTCTAAACTTTAGAGCTCAGTGCAGGAGAGGAAGACCTTGGGAGACTATTACAGTTGAGAACCCTTTGAGGGCAGGGCTGCCTGTACCTCATCCAAACACTGTACCCTCTCCCAGTATCCAGCCCAGGATTCTACCCAAGCAGGTGCTTCATTAATATTTGTTCAGCAGAGCCAAGGGGAAGAGGTGAGAGAGCACAGGCCTTGTGGTCAGAGCAGCCTGGCCTCCCCTGGGGTAGTGGGAGGTGGGGAGGAAGGAGACGGAGCCAGGACTAGAATCCAGGTCTCCTGACTCCCCGTCCCATTCTTTCTACTCGACCACAACTAACAACAGCTGTGCAGAGGCAAGTGAGTGCCAAATATTCCCAGAAGTCAAGAGGATGAAGGACAGGCCCAGTGTTTTTTAAATTGAGTCCAGATCTCAGATTGTAATTTATTTGGGTGGGTTTGGGATAGGGGGAGAGGTGGGATATGGGGGTGGTGTGGGAGTTAGTGAGGGGAAAAAAGAGAAAAGAGTGTCCTTGCCTGGCATGGGGTGGGGAGAAGGGAAGTCAAGTCTTTGGTATGTGATTTAAAAGACATCTTAAAAAACTTAAATCTTGTTTGTCCTCCACCCAACTCAGTTCCCTGGCCCGCGTTTCATCGTTTCATCGGAGGGTGAGGGGGTGTTGTGTGATTTAGCAACCAGAGCCCAGCATCTGGTTTAATAAGATCTGGGTTTGCCTCCCAGCTCTATTCCTCAGTGGTTTCCTGACTCTGGGCAAAGCACTTAACCTCAATGGGCCTCAATTTCCCCCTCTGTAAAATGAGGGTGTTTGACTAGATGACCTTTCAAAATCCCTCCTTGCTGTAAATTCCATGAATCCTGGCTTTGCTGCCTGTGAGCTGTATGACCTTGGGCAAGAAGTCAGATCATGTCTTTGGCCTTTAGTTTCTTCATCTGCAAAATAAAGGAGCTGGCCTAGATAGTCTCAAATGTCTTGTCCAGCTCTAAAATCCCCTGACCTACCAGGGGCAGCATGCACGGGTTAATGGAGTCCTGTCCCCACTCCCTCCTCCCCAGGTTTGCCAAGTTGGGCTGGTGTGTGCCTGGGCCCCGGGATGCTCTGGGAGGGGCATTGAAGAATTCCAGGCTGAAATGAGATCTGTGTAAGAGGAGCAAGAAAACACATTTTTCCCCCCTCCCCAGCCCCTTGGCCATTCACAAAAGCAGCTGTAGCTTTCTCCACTCCAGCAGGAGAAGGTGGTGAGGGAGAGAGGCATAGGGCTTGTCCTGGCCAGGTGCTGCCTCGCGCTGCCTCGCTCTGGGTTACTGCCACAGCTACTAGCTAAGGAAACAGGCAGCCAGGGCTCATCTCGGCACCCCAACCCCCAAACCCAAACAGGCCCAAAGCTCAGGGGCTGGGGTTTGCACCAAACGTTCCATTGGATTCAATGAGAACAGAGCCCAAAGGAGCTTTATTTAGTTGGTCTGATCCTTTCATTTTACAGCCGAGGAAACTGAGGTTTGGATGTTGTAACTAGCTCCAAAGTCATACAGGTAATGAAGAGCAGAGACCGAATTCAAATCCAGGTCTTGATATTCCAAAGCCAACGTTCTTTCCATGTTGCCTTTAATTTTTCCTCTTTACGGCCAAGCAGAACTGACTCAACCTTTTATTCCGAGTCTCCTCTTCAGATATTAAGGGCAATGGGCTGACTTGCTCAAGTCTTCACCTATTTAGACTGAGAATCCCTGGTTCCTTTAATTAATCTTTGTGTGTGGCCTCAGCTCCAAGCCCTTTCCCATCCTGGTCATTCTCCTTGGCTTGTCATAGTATCCAGGAGTTGGGCAATTCTAAGGGTTTGTAACCATTGAACCTCCTCTCTTCTCCATCCATCGCCCATCAGCCTCTTAGTTTCTGATGGGTCTGGGTGGATGGTCTATTCCTCATGGCTCCTCAATTGACCTAGGTTATACTCACTCTCCTGGCTTGGAAACAGCCAGCCGCCATGACAGCTACAGAAATTGAGTTCAAATGTGTAAAACCTTTTTTAATTTTTTTTATTCTTTTTTTTTTTTTTTTTAACTCTTAACTTCTGTGTATTGGCTCCTTGGTGGAAGAGTGGTAAGGGTGGGCAATGGGGGTCAAGTGACTTGCCCAGGGTCACACAGCTGGGAAGTGTCTGAGGCTGGATTTGAACCTAGGACCTCCTGTCTCTAGGCCTGACTCTCAATCCACTGAGCTACCCAGCTGCCCCCCTTTTTTATTTTGAATTTATCTTTATTTTATTCTAGTAACAAATTTACACATCAGTTTTCCAAACCTACACGGGCAAAACTTTTATTGGGCACCAACTGTATGCAGCATACTGTGTATTAAAGAGATAGAGAACATAGCTATTTTAGCTCTTGCTCCATAGAGGGTTCCCTGCTCACTCATGAACAAGCACTCCATCTCTGAGCTCCAGGGGTTTTCTGTGGCCAACCCTGGAATGCTTTCCTTCCTCTTCTTCAGCTCCTGGCTTCCCTGGCATCTCAGGGAATTTATTTTTATTATATATATATGATTATATTATATTATATAATCACATATATAATATAATAATAAAATAATAAAAATAAAAAACATAATAAAATAATAAAAATTTACATTTAAATTAAATTAATAATTTAAATCTCAGCTAAAATCTCTTTTTCTACAGGAAGCCTTTCCTAGCCCCGCCCCCAATTCTAGTGCCTTCCCTCTCAATTATTTGTAATTTACCCTGTAGATAGCTTATTCGTACCTTTTTATGTTTGCTATTTGTCTCCCTCCTTGAATTGTGAACTCTTTGAGGGCAGAGGCCATCTTTTGCCTCTTTTTGCCCCCAATGCTTAGCACAGTGCCTGGCACATAGTAGGTACTTAATCAATGATAACTGACAGGCTCAAATATTTATTAGTTATGTAATTCTGGGTGAGTTCTTCATCTGTAAAATGGGAATAATAGTATCTATCTTGCAGAGTGGTTGCAAGAAACAAATGAGATGATTATTTAAAACACTATATAGAAGCATAGTTATAGGGTTGAGAGTGACTTTCAAGGCCATTGATTTCAGTGTCTTCATTTTATAGATAAGGAAATTTGAGCTCAGGGAAATTAAGAGACTTGCCCAAGGTCATACAGATAGTTAGTATATGAGGAGGAATTAGAACCCAGAGGTGAGATTCAAACCCAGGTCTTCTGAGTCCTGTGCCAGGGTTCTTTCCATTATTCTGTATTATTATTGTTTCACCTTTTTGATGGTGTTCTGATAGAAACAGACTTGAGTTTTGTTATCATTCTTTTATATTTAAAGTTCTACAGACAATTGCATTTTGTTTAAAATGGCCATTTTTGGGGTAATTGAATAAAAATATTGTATTTTATATCATAATATGAAAGGCAGCTGTGGCACAGTGAACTGAACCTGGAGTCAGGAGGACCTGAGTTCAAGTCCAGTCTCAGACACTTATTAGCTGTGGGACCCTGAGCATGTCTCTTAACCTTTGATTGCCTGACAAAAAGATTCACTGGAGAAGGAAATGGCAAACTGCTTTGGCATCCTTGCCAAGAGAATCCCAGATAGGGTCAAGAAGAGTTGAGCATGATTGAAAAATAACTGAAGAAACAAGAAGATGGGAAGAGGGGAAAGGGAAAGGATACAAGAAATTCATATTCCATCTTATAGGTACTAGGGAGCCAATGAAGTTTTGTGAGCAGGGGAGTGACATGATGAAAATGATGTTTTATGACACTACTTTCCAGGGAAGTTTCCAGCAGATATAGGAAATATTAAAACATTTAACTCTTGACAAAGCAGATGCAACATCCTGTTAAATTAATTAGTTCATTTTAAGCCCAAGGATCAACATTTTGACCCTACAAGGTCCATGTAGTTCCCTCCTCTTTGGCTTTAAGGAGTCCATTTTAGACAAAAAGTTATTGATTCAGCTAGAGTTGTTCCAAGGCTTACCCTTCCAATGGAAACTTCAGGAAACTCTATAGGGTTCAAACACAACCAAGGAAAATGAGATTTGTGTCCCTCAACTCTATCCTGAATGGATTCCCCCTTCAGGTATTTGTTTTTCAGTCATGTATGACTCTTCATGACCCCATTTGGGGTTTTCTTGGAAAAGATACTGGAATGGTTTGCCAATTCCTTCTCCAACACATTTTACAGATGAGGAAATTAAAAACAACAATTAAGTGACTTGCCCAGGGTCACCCAGCTAGTAAGTGCTCGAGGCCAGATTTGAGCCCAAGAAGATGAGTCTTCCTGATTCCAAGCCCAGTGGTCTTTTTGCTGCACCACCTAGCCTCAGAGGTCCTCTAGTATAATCCCTTCCTTTTTTCAGATAAGAAAACTGAGGTCCACAAAAAGGAAGTGACTTGTCCATGGTAAAACCATTAGCACGAGATTCAGGTTCTCTTCTCCAAATTTCTGCTCATGGAGGCTACCTTTTTGATGAAGTCTTTTCTCCCTTCCTAACCCTTTCCCCCAGTCCCAACCCCAGATGAAAGCAAATTTCTCATTCTTCAGATCTTTCATAACTTTTTCCATGAACCACTCCTTGTAGGTATCACTCTCCTTTTGAGGATTTTCTCTCTCATTTGTCTGTTAGACTGTAAGGTCGTTAAGATTCTGATATTTAAGTCATCGTGATTTTTCAGCATCGTTTTGATTGTTTCATCCTTGGCATCTTTTCCATTTACAATAGGGAAGTCATTACATATATTGTTTTCTGGTTCTGATTACTTCTCTTTTCTTTAGTTTGTATAAGTCTTCTGGTTCTTCCCTGAATTCATCATATCCATCATTTCTTATGATTAATAGTCACATTCATGTAATAGGTTTGGCTGTTCCACAATTGGGGCAGCTAGATGACAAAGTAGTCAGGCCTGGAGTCAGGAAGACTTGAGTTCAAATGTGAACTCAGACACTTGTTAGCTAGTGACCCTGGTCAAGTCACTTAACCCTATTGGCCTCAGTTTCCTTGCCTGTAAAATGAGCTTCAGAGGAAAATGGCAAACCACTCCTGTATCTCTGCCAAGAAAACTCCAAATGGGGTCATAAGGAGTGAGATACAATTAAAAATGACTGAACAGCAACAAAAATTCCCCAATTGGTGGACATATCTTTTAGTTCCCAGTACTTTGCCACCTCGCAAAAGCCCAGCTTTTTCACATACACTAAGGACTTAATAAATATTTAATGAATTAGTTAATACATATCAATTAAGTGCTTACTAGTATGTTTGACATTGTGCTAAGCAGAGGGGATATGTGGGAAGACAAAACCATTCATCCCTTCCTTCAAGGAGCTCCCATTCTAATGAGGAAGACAACATGCAAACAGTTATGTACGTATGAGTTAAATGCATTCTAAATGGAAGGTTAACTCTAGGGGAAACCTGAACTGTGGAGGGGTAGAGCTGGGAAGAGGGACTGGAACAGGCCACCTCCCAGAAGGTGGGGTTTGAAGCTGTATATTAGAAAGCCAGGAGGCAGAGGAGAGGAGGGAGAGCATCAGAGCATCGTAGGTATGGGGGCCACCATTCCGAAGGTCATAGATTTGGCAGGTGGAACAGCCTTCCTGTTTGAGGAACAAAAAGAAGGTGATTGTTGCTGTTTCTTGGATTATGTGTAGAAGAGTCAAGTCTGGAAGGGTAGAAAGGAGCCAGGTTATGAAGGGCTTTCAAAATCAAACACAGGGTTAAATTGTTGAACCTGGAAGTAATAGGGAGCCATTGAGGTTGACTGACTGAGCATTGGCCTTACAGTCTGAAGATTTGACTGAGTTCTGGCTTCATCACTTACTCACCTTGTCAATTAGGCAAGCGTCCCTTCTCTTTCTTTACTGGATGCCATACAGCTCATCTATAAAACAAGATGAATCGCCAAAGTCCCTTCAGCTATGAATTTGTGAAAATACTTTGAGGAACTATAATATACTTCAGGAATATAATAGAACTGTTGCTGATGCTATCAAATGAAGCGGAGGCTGCCTATTAGGCTTTGTGATTCCTGGGAAGGGCACTAGATTTGGGGTCAGGAGAACCGAGTTCAAAATCCATCTCTGTTTCTTATTCAGTATGTGATCTCTGGGGTAAGATACTCTTCTTTCACTGTCCCTCAGTTTCCTCATTTATTTTAAAAAAGAGATTTTATTGGATGATTTCTAAGACTTTTTAGTTCTAAATCTTACATTATACACCTCAGAGAGAATGTTAGTAATCTGGATTGCTGATAAGGAGATGTCAAGTGTTTAGAGAGTCTCAAGATGGATAGAAGAATGGTTGGTATGGAACGGTGAGGAAATCAGGGTGATGAATTCTCTTTCTTACTGCCCTCCCTCTACTAGGTCTGAAGTTAGGTGGGGCTGGGCAGTGCTTTAGGGAGGGCAGAGTAGATGACTTTCCACCTGGTGCTGATGAAGACAGCACCATCTCTCATCAACCCATGGCAAACCCTAGCCACCCGCTCCAGGGGAGGGGACTGATAACTCCCTTCCTTCCATCCTCAAATGTCCCCTTTTAAAGGCGACAGCCTTACCCAACCCGCTCCCAAGGCTGACTTCAATATCCATGCTATCCTGATTTTGTAGGAGAGCAGAAGAGGTGAGCCTGGCTCTGATCCCACTGTTAGCTCAACTAGTATTTACCAAATAACAGAATCGCGAAAGCCCTGCCATATTCAGGCCATGCCCTCTATATCATCCCAACAAGTGGCTCTCCAGGCTCTCCTTGGAGACCTCCGATGGAAAGGAGACTCTCTGCTTTTTGAGGCAGGCCCTCCAGCTTTTGGACAGCTCTCATGGCTTGGACAGTGTTGCGCTTTCCTTCCATAGAGCCTATATCTGCCCCCTTTGTGTTTCCTACCTACCTCTCCTAGTTCATTTGTTCAAGTTCAGAACACAGTGTGTGCTGGGAAATAATGGACTGTTTAGAGAAGAGTGAGGAGGCTGAGCTACATTCCTAGAGAACTATGTACATGATAGCTCTGCTAAAATCCCGCCTCAGTGGGATCACAGAGATTTTCAAAGTCCTTTTTTTTTTAGACTTATTTTAATATTTTATTTTTTAGAAAAATTTTCCATGGTTACATGATTCATGTTTTTACTTTCCCCTTCACCTCCCCTTAATCAAAGTCCTTCTTGACTACATGGACAGAGAGAATGAATTCTACAGATCCTGCCCAGCTGAAAAGGTAATGGATGATGAGTATAAAGCACTTTAAAAAAATCCTTATTCTCTGTCTTAGGACAGAAGGACAAGGGCTAGGCAAATGGGATTTTAAGTGACTTGCCCAGGGACACACAGCTAGGAAGTGTTTGAGGCCAGATTTGAACCCAGGCTCTCCTCTCTCCAGATCTGGCACCCTATCCACTGTGCCAACTCAATACCTCAACTATGGCCCATCTTGATGATAGCCCATTCATTTGTAAGTTTTTAATCGCCAGTGGAAGAATACTTCAGCTGTTGAAATCTTGGAATCTAGAGAGAGAAGAGTCTTAGGAGTTATTGGATGTAACTCCCTCATTTGTACAGATAAGATCATTGAGGCCAGAGCTGTGATAAGCCTTGCCTAAGGCTGCCCACCTAACAAATGCCCCCGTTTTTTTTGTGGACTCCAAATGCAGTGTGTTTTCATTGCCGTACCCTGAGGCAATCCTCCTGGGATGGGAGTTTCCACCTGGGCAGAATTGGAATCCTTTTGGAATTTAGGGTCCCAAAGAGTTGCCAGAAGCTCTTGAGAGATTGAGGGACTCATGATCACCCAGTTAGAAAGTGTCCCTGGCAGGATTTGCACCCCGGCTTTCCTGATGCTTAATCTAGGAACCACTCCACGATTACCTGTTGTCTCCCAGAGTGTGTGCATGTGTTCCTGTGTATGCACATTCTCCCCTGCTTAAATGGGAATGCTGCTTTAGATGATGGATTTTGGAATCTTGAAAAGGCTTTGGTCTGGACTTCAGGTTGCTCCACTTCCACTCCCAGACAGTACCCTGGGAAGTTATTTTACAAACATTTTAATGCCCGCTTGTAGTTTTTACCCACGGGACCTTGCAGGAACCATCTGCCATGGCTCACCTCCTGCTCTGGCTCTGGCTCCTTCCTAGCCTTCAATCCCAAACTTCTACATGTCCTACTCAATTGTGATTTTTCAGGGTCCTCTAGTGATGCCCATTTGAGGTCTTGAATAATTGAATTTAACATCCTCCACCCCTCTCCTGCCTAATTTGTCACTTATTGATGTGGGCACTTATTACATGCAAGATATTTTGCTGAGTACCATGTTGGGAATGGGTCAACTCTGACCTGACCCTCGTTCAATCCCTTGAAAGGTAGAGGGAGGGAGAGCATCTGAGCATCTGCCATCATCGCCCATAGGAGTTAGGCAACACAAATCCTCTATGGTGGTTTCCTGGAGATGCTTTGAAGCATTTGAAGACTGTCTCCTTTGTGCTTCTGCCTAACCTACCCCTAAATTCTAAAAGAGAAAAAAAATTTAGCTTGAACAAGTCACTTACTTTCTTTAGGCCTTAAGTTCAATTTTTAAAATTAAATTAATATTTTTCAAAGAACAAAAAAACTCTTCCCTTCCTCCAGTGCTCTTGCTGTCCTTCCACATTCCCAACCCCAGAAAAAAAAAAGGAAGGAAAACCAAAACTCTTATAAAAAGAGGCATAGTCAAGGAAGATAAATTTGGGCATTGTCCATCTCCAAAAAAGATACGTCTTGTTCTATGCCCCACGTCCACTTTTTTAGGGAAATACCTCTCTGGAGGAAGGGACTAACGTTCTTTATCATCGATCCTTTTGAATAATGGTTGTTCAGAGTTCTGAAGCCCTTCAAAATTGTTTGCTTTTAAGTGTTGTTGAATTTGTTCTGGAATTCACTCTGCATTAGTTCATACAAGTCTTCCCAGATTTCTCTGAAACCACCCCTTTCATTAATTCTTTTTCTCTTAACCCCCTTTGCCTTCTGTCTAAGAATCAATACTAAGGATGGGTTCCAAGGCAGAAAAGCAGCAAGGGCTAGACAAAGGGTCACACAGCTGGGAAGTGCATGAGGTCAAATTGGAACCCAGGACCTCCTGACTATTCATTGAGCCATCTAGCTGCCCCTCTTTCATCAATTCTAAAAACATAATAGTATTCCATTACATTTATAAGCCATATTTTATCCAGTCATTCCCCAAGTGATGGACATTCCTTAGTTTCCAGTTCTCTGCTACCATGAAAAGAGCTACTACAAATATTCTTATACATGAGTTTTTTCCCTTTTTCTTTGATCTCTTTGAAGGTTTAGGCTGGCATTGTTAGGCCTCAGTTTTCATCTCTGTAAAAAGAGGGGAGGGAACTTGGTCTTTAAGGTTCCCTCCAGCTTTGACTGTCTTAAGTTCTCGGGTCCCTCCTAGCCCTGACAGTCTATCATTTTATACTGACAGTTGGCACCCCGGAGAGCAGAGAAGAGGTTGGTCTCATTTAACCTTGACCTTCCTTGGAAACGATGACTGGTTCCCCACCGGTGTTCCCGCCCTGCCACATGATGAGGTTGCAGACCAAAGGGAAGATTCCTGGGCATCGGAGTCTGCTGTCACTGAGACTCATGATTGCTTTTCCACTCAGACAACCCCTCTATAAAGCAGGGGCAGCTCAGCTCATTGGTGCCCCCACTCTGGATCTGCCAATTTCTCGAGATTAGAATTTTTTTCTTTTCTTCTTTTGACATATAACCCCAAAAGTGCAGAGTCTTGGTTGGTCAGGGGTTTCCCTGACCAGGAACTATGGAGCCGCCAACTTCAGTTGTTTCTCTGACCCTCCCTAGCCAAGGCTTGCCGTCCCCAATACTGGGAGAGAGGGAGAGAGCCTGGGTGGTCAGAAGAACAATATATGTGTTTGTAGGTGGGGGTTCGTAACTATCGAGGGGGCACGTGTGTGTGGTGAAAAAGGGAAGAGGGACTTGAATGATTATAATAGGAAACACTCTTTGTGGCCTTCAGAAGGCTAGAGATTGAGGTGAAAACCAGGGCTTCAACCACTTCCTCAAAGACATACTGTTGATGTTTTCACATGTAATAGAGGGGGAAAGAACATATGATTTTTTTTTTTGAAAAAGGAAAAAAAAAAGATCTACTATTGAGCTGGAAGGAGAAATCTTTGAGCGTTCTGACTCCCTTGGGCTCCTGGAGCAACTTTTAGAGATTGTCTAAGCTGTCCTCATTTAATATAGGAAGAAATGAATCTCAAAGAGGGAAAGTGACCTCAAAGCGGGTGACAATCAAGGTCCATCAGTCAGTCAGGCCTGGGCACTGGGTATCCTGATTTCAGATCCTAAGATTTCCTAGATCTCCATCTCTACTTCTTCTCTCTTGTATAGTCCTATCGTACCTTTGACCCCCATTCAAATTTGGAGTAAGTTCTGTGGACCCTGTGATAGGAAGAGGGCAGATCTGGGTCTAATCATTTCTCTGTCAGTCAGTGACATTTTTGTGGTCTCAGTTTCTTCCTCTGTAAAATAAGAACCTTGAGTATAAATCTCAGTTTATAGTGTTTTAGAGGGGAATAATTAGTATGGAGATGAGCAAATACAAATTATTACAAAATATTTTTTTTCCAAGTCTTTGCCTTCTGTTTTAGAATCAATACTAAGTACGAATTCCAAGGCAGAACAGTGGCAAAGGTTAAGCACTTGAAGTTAAGTGACTTGTCCAGGGTCATACAGCTAGGATGTATCGAAGGTCATATTTGAATCGAGAACTTCCCATCTTCAGGCCTAGCTCTCTATCTACTGAGCCACCTAGCTGCCCCTCAAAACATTCTTATAGAGACAATGCTAATAACTGAAAGAATCAGTAGGAGAGGAACTAACTGACATTCTCATATTGCAAACATTCCTAAGAAAATAAAAATCAGGAAGGTAAAGTCTTCTGGTTGGAAATGAGTTTTCTTCCCCCTCAAATAGTTGCATGTGTATTTCTCAGCTTGCCCCATCTGCTGATGGGTCAATGATATTTCGAGGCTGTTCAAATATCCCTGGATGTCAGCCTAGGAAGATGGCAGAGGGGCAGCCTTTTAGAATCCTGCTTTGTGGTCCAATCCCCTCCCCTCTCAGAGTACCTTCCAGTTCATTTCATTAACTCATTCCTTCAGAGGTATCTGAGAGATTCAAAGCTTTCCCCCTCCCTCAGCTCCAGGGGAATGTGCATTTTAACAATTCTTTATGCCTTAACCCCCAGGGAAGAAGCTTGAATGATGGAATTTCAGACACTGGCCTTGGGATGTTATGAGTTTTTGTTTTTCTGGGGTATAGGAGGGGAGGGAGTGCAGAGGGCTCTCTTCCCATATGATAGATGCTCTTACTATCTGTCCAGGGTCCAATCTCAGGTCTGCCATTGACAGAGTTTGTGACTTCCCCTCTTTTGAGTCTGTTTCTTTTATTTTGAAATTGGAGATAGCACTATAAGGAAGGCTATCTTACAGCCAATAGTCAGTGCTGATGAGACTTTTTGATAGCCAGGAACCCTGGGAATTCTTAACCCTCTTCCCCAAAATATTATTCCTCTTTCTCAGCTCTTCCCATCCTATCCTTGGCTACGTGTCAGTATCTTTGTCTCCAAGTCTTCATTCAATTTTACAAACATTTATTATTTAAAAAAAAAGAAGTAAAATATTGAAATTGTGGCGTCAGCTTTGAGGAGCTCTGAAACTGGGGCCATCAGGATTCAGTGACTTGACCAATGTCACATAGCTAGTAAGTATTTGAGGCTGGATTTGAACTCAGGAAGATGAGTCGTCCTGACTCTAGGTCCGGTCCTCTAGTTGCCTTTGATCATCATTATTAGCTATTATTATGTGCCTACTATGTCAGGCTCTGGCCTTAATATAAGTAGTCAATATATATATTAACATATATATAATATAATATATAGAATGAATATAAAAAGTCAAAAACTTAAGCCCCTACCCTCGAGGGGTTTGCAGTTTGTTGGAGGGATGTAGAGATGAACAAATACAAATTATTGCCAAGTAATCTTTTTTCCCTCACTTGAACAAATATTTGTTAAGCACCTTCTATATTGTAGGCATTATACTCAGTGCTGGGGATATAACACAAAGACCCCAATCCTCAGAGGATTTATATTCTACTAGAAGAGGCTAGAGGGAATCACTGGTTCAAAGAGAGAGTCAAGGGATGGAGGTAGGGTTGGAAAGTCTTGTTTGGCGAGCGGAAGATTTTGACAGAAATGGAAGTAAAGGACAGGGGCGATTATTGCCAAGTAGTCTTCAGAAGGAGACAATGTGGAACAGCAAGATAGCACAGTGGAGAGAGCACAGGGCTTGGAAACGGGAAGATTCATCTTCATGAGTTCAAATCCTCTCTCAGACACTTGCTAGCTGTGTGACTCTGGGTAAGTCACTTAACTCTGTTTTTGAAGGAGGAAAGCAAGGAAGAAAGAAATCGTGCCAATAACTGGGATGGAGCATCAGTGGGAGAGGATCAGCCTGAATGTGCTTTTGAAGAAAGCTAGGTAGAGGATTCCATGAGAAAGCAGCGAGGAAGAAATGTCTTCTCCACATGGGGAACCCCTCATGTGAATGTGTGGAGGCTAGAGATGAAATCTTTTGTATGGGGAAGAGCTAGTGGGCCAGTTTTACTGGAATAGAGAGGACATAATACCAAGTGAGCCTGGAAAGGAAGGCAAGGGCTTGGTTTGTGGAGGGCGTTAAATGACAGGCTGAGGTTTTTGTATTTATCCTAGAGGCGACAGGGAGCCATTGAGAATTTCTGAGTAGTGGGGCGATGCGGTCAGACCTGTGTTTTGGGAAAGATCAATGTGGCATGTGTATATTTTAAAATTGGTCGGGGGCGGGGGCTCTCCTGAATGTCTCCAGTGGAAAGGGCTTCTTTTCAGTGTAATAATTGCACATAACAAACGTACTAAAGGATCTCGTAGGGAGAGACGCCTGAGACTTGGAAGTGGGAAGATAGGAAGGCGGAAGGTGACATATTCCTTGTCTTGAAGGAACCCCTAATGTGATGGGAATATGGAGCCTGCAGGAATTCAGGGAAACCCACCGAGAGTCGACCGCCCTAGTGTGTGTAGGGCCCTCTGCTCGGGCTGGAGATGCCAGGGCACACCGAGACCGACTTTGCTTTCAAGGAATTTCAAAGGGAAAGGGTGTGGGGGAAGCTCAGTGTGCCACACACAGAAAAGCTCCACGCAGAGGAGTCTGTGCCAGGAGCAAAGGACACGCCGAGCCTGGGAGTTCCAGGAAAACCGAAGGAGGAAGAGATCACCTGAGATCTTTAAGGAAGAGAAGGATTCCAACAGGAAGAGATGGAATGTTCCCAGAGGCAGGAGGAAGCAGGAGAAATAATCCAAAGGAACTGGAATTTAAGAGTGGGTGAAAGGGAGAAGTTGGAGAAGCCTGCGAGATATTCAATATCAGATCAGGAGGGCTTCGAATGCCACCTTGAGTAGGGTATAATTTATCTGATAGCTAATGAAGGACCTTTGGCCAGGGGTGTGTTTTCCTGTCTTTGTGCTCACGCACAGGCATGCTGGTCAGCAAAAAATACCAGATGGATATTTCTAGAGGAATAACTGTCCACGTGGGCTTGGCTAGAGCTGCAACTAGGATAGGGAACCTGGAGCTTTGCTCAGGGGGGGAGAAATTTAGGGAGTGCTAACACTGAACACTCCAAACAACTCAGCTTAACACCTAGTTAGCAAGAATCATTAGCTAAATTGGAAGTTATCCAATGGCCTATTTCTTCCCTTGGTGGATGGTCTGAGCCTCTCTGGGTCTCTCCTTCCCTCCCCCTCCCCACCCAGCTCTCCTCCCACTCCTCTATTTGTCTTTTTTCCCCCCTTAATGGCCTCCTATTCTTTTTTTAAAATTTATCTATTTAATAATAGAATTTATTTCCAGGTATCTCAGCCTCTCCATCCCCTCCCCACACCATAGAAGGTCCTGATTTGTCTTAAAGTTTATTTCATTCTGTGTTTTGTGATAACCTGGAAAACTGCTAACTATGACCGAAAGTCACCTCTCTGTAGCTGGGCACAGATGACATCCAGCAGGATGCCTGGGATAGATAACATGGCACTTTGGGGCTACTGAGGTACTTTCAACTTCCCTGTGAAGGCAGTGTATTATGGTTTCCATTTAATCAGAGGGAACCTGAATAATAGTCTTATTTGGGGGGGAAAGTGTGGCCAAGAGAAAGACACTTGCCCATGGTCGCACGGCTATGGCATGGCCAGGCTGGGATTCAAACTCGAGTCCCTGATGCCAATAAGTGTCCGAATCACTTTATACTATTCTTTTTTCGTTTTTTTTTTTTTTAAATCCTTACCTTCTGTTTTAGAATCAATACTGTGGATTGGTTCCAAAGTATAAGACCAGTAAGGGCTAAGGGATGGGGGTTAAGTGACTTTCCCAGGGTCACACAGCTAAGGAAGTGTCTGAGGTTAGATTTGAACCTAAGACCTCTCATCTCCGGGCCTGGCACTCCATCTACTGAGCCAACTAGCTGTCCCCACAATATATTCTTCTTTAAAGTTGTTTTCAGATTTTTTTTCCCCCTCGGTAAATCCTAGTATTCTCCCTCTTTCTCTCCGCTCACCCCACTCCCCCTCCAAGTGCTTAATGTAGTATCTTCCCCATAGCTGGCCCCTCCAGGCTCACAAGCCCTAGGAAGGTGGCTGTGTTTGGATTCCTGAGGTCTGGGTGGGAGAGGCAAGGGTGGGGAACAAGGGACTGTGGAAGTTTGGGTGGGGTCCAGCCAGACCTCAGGATCACCGAGGAGCCATGTCTCCTTTTGTTAATCCTTTACATGTGAGCACTGCCTTTTTATTTTAACTCTCTCAGACCCATGGCAGCCATTCTCAGTCTGGTGCCTGGGTCCCCTAGAACTGAGGCCTCCCAGTGGTACAAAGAGGACCCTGGATTCTAAAAGGGTTTGCCAAGTCTTGCCAAGCTATAAGGGTCTTCAGTATTGATGCTGACGCTGCATTTGTCATTTTGAAGCTAGCCTGGCTAGACTTGCCGGACGGTGGCTGTTGGGTGAATTTTAGCCATCTCCTTGCCTACCCCCTACCATGGCAAAGAGGGGTTTGTGTCTCTGGTGGAGGTGCCCTGTGTGGTGCCTTCTGCCTGCATCAGAACCTTGTGGATCTCTTGAAGTATTATAAAATACAGCCATGAGGCAGACGGGGCAGGTACTCTCCTCCTCCTCCTCTTCCTCCTTTGGATAGATGAAACGGAGGTCCAGAGAGCTTTTGGTTTGCTTAGAGTCACACAGCAAGTCAGTTGCTGAATCAGGGCAAGGATTCAAGGCTCTGTCGAGAATATTGTGGTTCTCTAAGGGAGCGGTTGGGGGGAGTTTAGTGATTTTTCTCCCTGCCCAGCTCCATTAAGAAGCCTATTTCCCACCAAATGATCATCTCCTCTGTCTAGGGTCCAGTTCTTGTGAAGGGTGGTTCGATTCTTTAGTCTTTAATTTTTTTTTTAAGAGGAGAGAAAGGAAGGAAGGAAGACAGAAAAAAAGAAACAAATATTTAAGACTTTGAAGCTGGAAGGAACTATGGAACTCGGAGTCTAAACTTCTTCAATTTACAGATGAGGAAATTAGGAGCCGGGGCAGCGGTGACTTGCCCAAGGTCCTGTCTGGATGTCAAGTATAAGAGCTAGTCGTTGAGCCTGAGTTTTCTGATGCTGAATCTAGTTTTGATTTTACTTCTCTGGGTGCTGGGATTTTCATCTGTTTTACAGAGTAGGAAATGAAGTTGAGGCCCAGCAAGGGGACGGTACTTGCCCAGGGTTATAGGGTGAGGGAGAATCGGAGGCAGACTAGAATCTGGGTCTTCTCCCAAGTGCCTGGCCTCCCCCATCAGCTGGCTGTCTCTACCAGGAAAGGACCCCAGAAAGAGCACTTGAGCCACAACAGGAAGGACTCAGGCTAGATTGTGGGAAGAAAACACTTTCTGATGGCTGGGACTGAGACACAAGGATGTAGTACCAAGAAATGTAGGCTTTGGACACTAGACAGAAGAAGGTGGAGGCCATCCCCTTCTGGGGAGAATTCTTCAGTTGGGATAAAAGGAATATTGAGGCATTATGGGAGGCGTATTTTTCAAATGGTTTGTAAAATTCTTAGCCATTGGTCAGTTGCTCAGTCATTCATTTACGTCTAACTTCGTGATCTTGTAGACTTTTGTCTGTGGGATTTTCTTGGCAAAGATTCTGGAGTGTTAAGGGACCAGTCAGAAGGCTCAATGTATAGAGAGTCATGCTAGAGACAAGAGGCCCTAGGTTCAAATCTAGTCTCAGACACTTCCTAGCTGTGTGACCCTGGGCAAGTCACTTAATCCCCATTGCCTATTACCATTCTTCTGTCTTAGAACCCATGCACAGTATTGATTCTAAGATGGAAAATATCTATTTTTTAAAAGAAGAAAGTGAGGAGGCAAGCTAGATAGCTCAGTGGGTAGAGAACCAGTCCTGTAGACAGGATTTCCTGGGTTCAAATCTGGTCTCAGACACTTCCTAGCTGTGTGACCCTGGGCAAGTCAATGAATTCCCATTGCCCAATTCTTACCACCCTTCTGCCTTGGAACCAATACACAGTATTGATTCTAAGATGGAAAATAAAGGTTTAAAACAGAAAAGAAAAGATACTGGAGTGGTTTGCTGTCTCCTTCTCTGGTACATCCCTGTTTTACAGATGAGGAACTGAGGCAAATAGGAGTTAAGTGACTTGCCCAGGATCACACAAGAAGTAAGTGTCTGAGACAGAATTTTAAGGCAGATCTGCTGTCCATTGCCCCAACCTTTGGTTTCTAGGGCCCTTAAACCTTGATCAATACATCATGGATTGTTTGGGTTGGTGAGGAAGAGACGTGGGTGCTAGGGAGGCTTAAAACTGCAGCACTGAAGAGCTGTGTGGTGTACTGGAAGTTCCAGCCAGTAAGAATGCCCAGATTTGGGAGACTGAGTGTCTTGTGTGAGCCAGGGGCAAGGAGTCTAGTGACACTGGATCACAGAGTATGTGGGAGTGAGTTAGGTGTAAGAAAATTGGAGAGGAAAGAAAGGATCAAGGTATGAAGGGTTTTGAATGCCAAATAGAGGATTTTAGAATTTGTCCTAAAGATGATCAGGACCCAGGGACAGCTAGGTGGCTCAGTAGATAAAGAGCTAAGCCTAGAAATGGGATGTCTTGGGTTCAAATCTGGTTTTAGATACTTCATAGCAGCTGTGTGACCCTGGGCAAGTCACTTAACTCCAACTGCCTAGCCCTGGCTGCTCTTCTGACTGAGAAACAATATGATTCTAAGAGAGAAGGTAAGGGTTCATTTAAAAAATAATCACTTGGTCTATCCTATACCTCACAGCAGAAATTCCATGTAGGACATCCTTGACAAATAATCATCCAGCCTCTGTTTGGAGGCCTCCAATGACAGGGCACCTGCTACCTCCTTAGGAAGCCCATTCCACTTTTGGATCCTACTAATTGTCAGGAATGTTTTTCTTCCATTGGGCCAACAATGACTTCTCTAACTTCCAACTCCCTTCTACTGTTCTGTCCTATGGAATCCAAACAGAGCAAGTCTGATGACAAGGATAGCCTTGCTGAATGTTTTATCCAGGGTCATACGGTGATTAAGATTCAGAGCCAGAATTTGAACCCACATCTCCTGACATGATCCTCGCCTTCATGGGGTTTAGTCTTGGTAGCTTGATAGGATACAGACAAATACTGCTGATATTATTAAGACAGAGAAGGTTCATTGGCGAGGCACAAGGCGGGTGTGCTGTGAATTTTGAAGAAGGAAGTCATTATTCACTTGGGGGTTAAGGACAGGGAAAGGGGGAGCCTGAGCAGATGCTGTCTGGTAGAGTGGATCATGCCCTATCAAGGCTTCTCTTCTTTGGGCTAAAACATTCCTAGTTCCTTCAACCAGTCATTTTATGATATGTTCTCGAGTCTCCTCCTCATCATAGTTGCCCTCACTGTAACTTACTGGCTTAGAGAATGGGCCAGAGTTGGGGGCAATGGAGAATGACCTAATTGTAAATTCTCCTTCCCAAAATAAAATTCAACCTTCCTCATGTGAGTCCTCTGGGGAAGTAACACACAGTATAAAGCATAAATTCCTTAATCTGAGATTCAAAGCCATCTACAGAATGAATCGGGGAAGCTAGGTGGCACAGTGGATCGAGCATTGGGCCCTCTCCTGCCTTGGAACCGATATTCAGTATTGATTCTAAGATAGAAAGCAAGATTTTAAAAAAATATAGGGAAAAAGCAATTGGCAAAGAAGAGTGGACTAGGGTTCTGTATGTAAAAAAATGACTAGCATTTGGATTAATATAAAATACCTCTGATGGCACTTGGCAAAAACTGAATATAGATAAAACTTTAAACATCATGTTCTAATCATTTGTTTTGCATTAAAGCTATTTGGATCCCCCCCAAAAATATAGGGGGCAGCTGGATGGATTGAGAGCCTGGCCTAGAGATGGGGAGGTCCTGGGTTCAAATATGGCCTCAGACACCTCCTAGCTGTGTGACCCTGGGCAAGTCACTTAACCTCCATTGCCTAGCCCTTCCTGTTTTTCTTCTTGGAACCAATACGCAGTATTGATTCTAAGATGGAAGGTAAGAAAAAAAAGAAAAAAAGATATATATGAAACATCAGCTGGAGCCAGGCACTAGGCAGCTAGAAATGAAAGTCTGGATGTCAGGAAACAGGTCAAGATGAATAGAATTGCCAGTCATTAGCTTGGAGATGATAACTGACTCCATGGGAGATGAGGAGATCCCCAAGTGAAGTTAACACGGGAGAAGAGAAAAGAGCCCAGGCCAGAGCTCTGGGGAACACTCACTCAGTGAGGAAGATCCAGTAAAGGGGACTGAGTGGGCTGATAGGAAGGAGGAGAACCAGAGGAGAGTAGCAGTGTCAAGCCTAGAGAAGAGGAGATACTCAAGGAGAAGAGAACGAGTCCAACTGTCAAGGCTGCAGAGGTAAAAAGCTCCATCAAAGAAGGATCATAATAATTCCTTTTTCTTCCTACCTCATTGGCAAAACAAATGTTTAGAAAACCTTAACATGCTCAAAGCAGAAACATGAGCTGTGGAGGAACACAGGCAATGTTCTCTCGACACAATCCTATATTCTGAGGAGTTTCTTGTTTACTACACCAGATGTCTCCTGGACACCAGGCAGGACAAGAGGTCATCTGGCCAGCTCAGAAGACCTCCGGTGCTGGGAAAGGGAACTTCGTCCAACTTGGGATAGCTCTAATCCTTAGGAAGAAACCAAGGAAAGCATTTAAATATGAAAACCCAACTTGTACATAGGGTTTATGGGCCCCTTGTGGTTAAAAGGGCCCCACATCTACAGTTGGTCCTTTGGCACCAGTCCAAATGGGCTGGACTTTTATTTTTTCTCAAAATCCCTTTAAATACTTGAAGGTGGCCATCCTGCCCTCTTCTTAGTCGTCTTCTTTGGGGTAATCATCTTATTCCTTCAACTGAACCTTGAATGTCTTGGTCTGGCTTCATTTCCCCATTTTTTTTGGTGTGTGTCTTTTCTCCATTAATATTGTGATCTTCTTTAGTGCTGGGCATGTGGTAGGTAGCTGGTGAAGTCTTTCTGAATGGAATTAAGCTCCTGCTCTCTCTAGCTTCTGTTTTTCTCCTGTCATCTTTGGATGACAGAATGTTTCTATATCCCCTGCACTTGGACACCCAGAGCATTCATTCATTCATAATGGATTTCATTTCTTAAAGGTTTACAAAGCTTTTTCCTCAAAATAGTCTTATGATAGTAGTACAAGGATTATTCCCAGAATTTTACTAAGGTGGAAATTGAGCTCCAGAGAAGTAAAAAATTTATTCATTTCTATAGAAAAAGGGGACCATAACTAGCACCTAAATCCAGATCTTATGATGTCTGGTTAATGTCTTTTGTTCTGTACCCTGATATTCTTTCCAAATATTTATTTGATGCCTGGTAATAGACTTAGATTTGGTAGGCAAGAGGAGACTTGAAAGAACTGTTCTTGGTCCTCAAGAAGCATTTGATCTCTTTGCACAGAAGATTTGGGGACAAACCAAGATATCTAGTGATACCAGGCACCACCTGCTCAGGTTCTCCCTTTCCCTACCCTAATCCCCAAGTCAATAATGACTTTCTCCTTCAAAGTTCACACAGCCTCTGACTTGTGCCTCTCTAATGAACCTTTCATATCTTGATAATATCAGTATTTTCAATAGTTGTCTGTATCCTATCATCCTCCCAAGACTAAACTCCATGAAGGCAAAGATCATGTCAGATGTGGATTCAAATTCTGGCTCTGAATCTTAATTCTGTGTGACCCTGGACAAATCATTCATCTCCCTGACACTAAGTTTCCCCATCAATAAAACCCGGGCAAGAATCTTTGCAAAATGCTTTGTAAATCTTCCAGAACTACAAGGTATAGGGGCAGTTAGGGGGCTCAGTAGATAGAGAACTAGGCTTGGAGTTGGGTGGACCTGAGTTCAAATGTGACTTCAGATACTTCCTGTGTGACACTGGGCAAGTCACTTGATCCCAACTGCAAAGCCCTTACCACTTTTCTTGCTTAATGCTTAGTATTGATTTTATTTTATGTTTTTGTAAAGTTATTTTATTTTACCAATTATATGTAATAACAATTTTCATATATATTTTCCAAAATTTTAAGATCCAAACTGTCTCCCTCCTTCTCTCTCTTCCCTCCCTCCTTCTGGAGATGGCAATTTAATCTGGGTTATACATGTCTTATGGTGCAAATCATACTTCCATATTGGTCATTGTTGTAAGAGAGTACTCATATAAAACCAAAACTCTAAAATAAAAACGTAAAATAAATGAATGTAAAAGGAAGCATGCTTTGATCTATATCTGACTCCAGAAGTTCTTCCCCTGGAGGTGGATAGCATTCTTTGTCATAAGTCCCTCAGAATTGTCCTAGATCATTGCATTGCTGAGAGTAGCTAAGTCTTTCACAGCTGATCATCCCACAATGCTGCTGTTACTGTGTTCAATGTTCTCCTGGTTCTGTTCATTTTACTCTGCATCCATTCATGTCAATCTTTCCAGCTCTTTCTGAAATCCTCCTCTTCATCATTCCTTACAGCACGATAGTATTCCATCACCATCATATATTTATTCAACCATTCCCCAATTGATGGACATCCAACTTTTTGCCACCACAAAAAGAGCAGCTATAAATACTTTTGTATAAGTAGGTCCTTTCCCATTTTTTTAAATCTCTTTGGGATACAGATCCAGTAGTGGCATTATAGAATCAAAGAGTATGCATGGTTTTATAGCCCTGTAGGCATAATTCCAAATTGTCCTCCAGAATGATTGGATCGGTTTACAACTCCACCAACAATGCATTTGTGTCCCAGTTTTGCCACATCCCCTCCAACACTTATCACTTTCCCTTACTGTCATGTAGGCCTGTCTGCTAGGTGTGAGGTGGTACCTCAAAGTTGTTTTAATATGCATTTCTCTAATTAAGAGTGGTTTAGAATAACTTATATGATTATTGATAAAGCTTTGATTTCTTCATCTGAAAATTGCTTGTCCATATCCTCCTTAGTATTGATTTTAAAACAGAAGGTAAAGGTTAAAAAAAAAAAGAACTATAGGGTATAAGTTGCTAAGATAATTTTTGAATCTAATGAATATTGACTGGTAGATAAATGCTGCTGCTGTATGGATTTGTTAATGCCCCATATGCAAGAAATAAGGAATATCATGGAAGGAGCATATGATCAGATGGCAAGATGGGCCAATCAAGTGTGTGAGATGAAGGAATAACACAGGAATTAAGATTAAGGAATAACATGCTACATGTTGTTGTTCATTCTTTTCAGGCATGTTTTACTCTTCATTTGGGGTTTTCTGATCTTTGTGGGGTTTGCCTTTTCCCTCTCTAGCTCAATTATAGATGAGGAAATGGAGGCAAACAGGATAAAGTGACTTGCCCAGGGTCACATAACTATTAAGTGTCTGAGGCTGGATTTGAACTGATGAAGACGAGTCTTCCTGATTCCAAGCCTAGGGCTCTACTTACTGTGCCCTCCTAGCTGTGCCCTAGTTAACTGACCAGGCTGATTTATCTCCTGGAATCTCTGTAGAACTGATTGGTTGAGCTCATGATAGGTGTTTATGTATACTGGAAAGATAGATGGATTTGCAGGTAGAGGGCCTGTGTTCAAATCCTCACTCTAGCACATACTACCTCTATGACTTGGGGCAAGTCCTTTCTCATACTGGGTCTTAGTTTCCACATGTGTAAAATGACAGCTCTCTGGGTTTTCTTCTAGCCTCACCTTCTTGGAAATCCTCCGAATGACTGACAGACTCTCTCTGGCTATGTGAGTTACCCCTGGTTCATTCAGACCCCTTCTTTGAGAGGTCTCAGCAGTTTTGGCTGTGGGGGTGATCAGTGGTTGAATTATCCTGCCTTCTCCCCTCAATCCCTCCCATTTCCCCCCTGCTGACTGAATTCTGGGTCTGTCCCTCTTCCCCTTCTCTCCCTCCCCTTTCCCTTGTCTGGGGTCCAAAGAACCTGGGGCAGCAGCTGCATTGATCTCTGGGCACCAGGTGCATTCTTGCTGGGGGTGGTGGTGGAAGGGCACAGCATGGTACCAGCAGCTGGTGTTAGGGGCTCTGCCAACTGGAGCTGAGTGCCCTCCTAGTCTCTTGGGCTGAGCCCACGAGTGGGCAAACTGTCTCAAAATGGAATTCTCCAGATAGGGAGGCACCATGGACTTGGAGAAGGCCCGTGGTAGGGCCATGACCATTAGAATGTAAAAGGACTTTAGAGGTCATCCAGTCGAATGTTCTTATTTTACAGAGGGAACTGAGGCCTGAGGGAAGAAGCAAGATGGGCCAATCCAAGGTCACTTAAGAAGTGGGGGAACCAAAGCAATGACCTGGGCCTCTTTCCTCCTCTTCCTGTGTTCTAGGGGCCTAGAAAGCAGATGCAACAGAATAGGGGTTTGTGGCTCAGTGGAAAGAGTCAGAGATGCTAGGTGGGTCCCATTCTTGGTCCCTTGTTGCCCGTGGGACTTTGAAGAAGGTCCTTCAACTCTTCAGGTCAGTTTTCTCATCAGAAAAATGAAGAAGTGAGATGAGATGATGTCAAAGGTCGTCTATCCTTAAATCCTAAGGTCTCATGAATTAGTGCAGACGTGGCATGAGTGGCTACTGAGATGAAGCCTCCCCTCCAGGAGCTTCCAGTCTAGGAAGGGAGACAAGACTTCAGAACCTTGGAGATAGCTCTGTGTGAATGGTCAGCAGAGAAGGATGGCCAGCACTGGTAGCCTGTGGGCTGCATACTTGGGCATCCCCTTCTCAAGCATTCCCATTAACCCTTCTCCCCAGGCCCCCAGCACTAGGCAGGCACTCTTGTGATGGACGGTTAAGCTGCAGGGAGGAGCTCTGAAAAGGGAGGAGGAATTCTTTTCACCTGGGCCAGCCAGTGAAGCCTTCCCAGAGGACGGAGCATTTGTTCAGAGCCTCGAGGATTGGACACAGTTTGATGAGAAGGAAATTGGAACAGAGGGAACATTTCTGCTCTGGGGAAGGGAGGACTGAGTAGAGATTGCAATAGGCATAACATTGGGAGGAAGAACTCTGCGGGCAAGGGAGAGATAATGGGAGAAAAGTCTGTAAATGTAGTTTGGAACCTGATGTTGGAAAGCCTTGAGTGCCAGAGTGAAGAATTTAAGTTTTAGCATAGGCAACGGGGAACCACTTCCCATTTCTGACCATATTACGTGGGAACTGTATCTAATATGGATTGGGGTAGGGAGTGACTGAAGGCAGGGAGAGCTTTTAGGAGACTAATGTCAAACGAAGAGGTGATTAAGGTAGAAGGAAAAGAGAAGGGGGAAGGAACAAACATTTATTAAACTCAATATGTACAGGGCACTGTGATAAATGGTTTTCAGATATTATTATTTTCATCTTCACAATAACTCTGTAGAATAGATGATCCCTATTTTACAGATGAGGAAACTGAGGCAGTTAATGTTTCAAGTTCTGGGAAGTAGATGCTATTATTATCATCCCTATTTTATAGACAAGGAAACTGAGGCAGATAGCAATTTAAATTCTGGGAAGCAGAGGCTGTTACATCCTTATTTTACAAATGGAGGCAGTTAGTGTTTTAAGTGATTTGCACAAGTCACACTGTGAGTTAAGTGTCTGAGTCCAGATTTGAACCCGGGTCTTATCCTCTATCCACTCTACCACATACATGTGAGAACTTGGAGTGAAGATGATTGACTAGATATGGAGTAGAGAGAATAGGATCTTAAAATACGTCCCATTTCTGTAGGGTTTTATGTTTTATGAAGTCTTTTTTCATAGCAGTATGAGATTATTTCCCATTTTGCAGATGAGGAAACTGAGATCAGAAGAGGGAAGGAAGTCATGCAGTTAACTGACATTTGAGCTAGAAATCCTTAACTCAAGATTCCTGTTCTCTCCCCTAGACCAAGCCGTCAAGGATGCCTGCAAGGCTGTGGGCATCTGAGGTATTCTCTGCTTCCCACTAGAGAGAAGGGCGGGTGATCTCTATCCACCCTCCCTTATTCTATATGGGGGAATATGTGGAGCAAAAACAGTTCAATGGGGGACTGGATACTGCAGGATGATCTAAGTGAGGGGGCAGCCTGCCCCTGCCCCTTCAGGCTTTGGAGGCTGAGGCAATCAATCAATAGACTTTGTGCCAGGTCCTGGGGATAGCAAAAGAGGCAAAAGCCAGTCTCTGCCCTCAAGGAGCTTACAATCCAGTGAGATGAAGGCACAAAGAAGGGCATCATAGAGCTGGGATGCTGGGGTGGCAGGACCCTGCGGAATGCACACAAGACTGAGATGCAATTTAGTTTCATGCCCTCTGGGCATTGGCACCCTGGAGCAAAGACCCATTCCTCCTGGGTTAGTGACAACTCCTGGGAACAGTTGGGTCCCAGAGAGGGCAATTATGCTGTGTGACCTTAGGCAGATGAGAGCAGAGAAGCGACCCGCGACGGGGGAGAGACTCCCAGAGAAGCATTCTGTGCAAGATTGTCGTGTGGAGTTCGGTTGTGTTTGGAGTCAGCAGAGGCTAGAGGAAAGGGCATTGAACCTTGGAGCCAGGCGGTCTGGGGTCCAGTCCTGGCTCTGCCACTAATTAGCGGAGTGACCCTTGAGTACTTCCCTTTCCTTTTCTGAGCCCAGCCTTCTCAGCAGTAGAGAGAGGGGTCGGACTAGATGACCCCTGAGGTCCCTCCCAGCTTGGACATTCCTTCTTCCATGATGCCTAACATATGATCTGGGACTTCTGGTCACCCTTGGGCTGGGGGGCGAAGGGAGTTCTCGAGCAGGACTCCCGGAATGTCCTGGCAACTGCCTTGGAACTCTGATAATCCCGAGGAATCCGGGCGGGGGGCCTGGGCAGGTTTGGGAGACGTGCTAGTTTCCTGGCGGGCGCTGTTCCCAGCACAGCTGTTGGGATTCCTGTCTGGGGGGCTGGGGTTTGGTTTGGCTTGGGGGAGCTGGGTCATGCCTCCTGCTTCCAGGTTCCGGGGGGCCATTGCTCACTCGGGACTGGCTCCAAAGTGTCAGTTGTTCCCCACCGTGAGCTCCAACCCCCCCCCCAACTTCCCCCAGTCCCAGAGGCTGAGTATTGCCTGGCTTGGCTACTCTTGGCCCATCTCCTCTGGGGTGGGGTGCCTGGCAGATCTCCCAACACCTGCTGGGGCTGTCATGGGCCCTCCCTCCTTGGCCCCATCCCTGTCGCCCCGAGTCCAGCTCCCCCTATCCCGACGGGGCTCTGTCTGCCAGGCTGGCTGAGCTCCAGAAGTAGGAAAAGTCAGATTATAATAATAATAATCAGGATAATGATGATAAGGATGATAATGGTGATAGTAGTTCCCATCTCTGTAGGGCTTCAAGGTTACTCACCCATTTTATAGATGGGGAAATTGAGGCTCAGAAAGGAGGCATTTTAGTATAGCAGCAATACCACTGATTTGGTTTACTTGCCATTCTTCGAGCTTGTCTCTTCATCTGTAAAATGGGGAGAATTGTGGGATCTCAATCATGCCAATGTGAACTCATTTGCAGGTTATTGTGAAGACCAGACGTGAGGAACGTAATTCCCTTTATACCATGCTATAAATATTCACCATTTATTAATTGCTTACTGTATGCGTGGGATTCTGAGGAGGAAAAATGAAATCTAACGAGAGATGGGGTGGGATAACGTTGGGATGATAACATCCCAAACTGAGTATGATACAAGGCAGAAGGGGATACAGGAAAGGACAGCTACGATTTGTTCTAAGAAAAGTGGAGGGAGGCAGAGAATACTTTTTTTAACTGGAAGTAAATGGGGATGAAGGAAGGCTTCGGGGAGATGTTGCCTGACGTGTCCTTGAAAGAAAAGGATTTCAGCATGCAGAGATGAGGTAGGAAGAGATGCCAGGCATGAGGGATGGCCTGGGCCAGTGCCTTCTGGGTTGAGAGAGGAGAGGATGAAAGCAAGGAAAGTAGCCCCATTTGCCTGGAACCTAGAATAGAGGAACAGGGCGAATAGGAGAGGAAGATGGAAAGGTAAGTTGGGGCCTTGAAGGCCAGGCTAAGACTTTGGAGCATATGAGTGGGGAGGAGTCTATAGAAAATGAGAAGATATTGAAAGTTTTGAGGGTTAATACACGTATAACCCAGTGGAATTGCTCGTCAACTCCGAGAGTGGGGAAAGAGGGGAGACAAGAATCATGTAACCATGGTGGTGGGGGCGAGAAAGATATCAAAGGTAATCTGAGGAAATGGGGGAACGGCAGGACAAAACTTATATATTTGGAAGATGTGACCCTGGATACTTCTTTTACTTGGCCTAACCTTAGCTTTCCCTCTCTGTAAAATGAGAGCAATACTCTGCCTTCCTTATTTCCCATGATTTGATTTTATAAACTACTAAGTAAAAGCAGGCTTGGGCAAGTCACTCTTTCCTCTTAGTCTCAGTTTCCTCATCCTTAAAATGGGCATAGTCCCTGCATGAACTGCTTGGTATAAATACTGGCCAAGCTTGGTAAACCTGTAAAGTACTTTATTGATATCTTCTTCTACTGTTTGTTAATTCAGGGGCTCCAGGATATCAGTTACTGATTAAACCTAACACTTGAAGCTAAAGAAAAGCAACTCTACTGGTATCATTTCAGGCATTAGCACAAGTGATAAATAACTTTTTTGGGGATGAGAGCAGCCTAGCATTTGTTAAGCACTTTCTAGATGTTTTGTAGTAAAAAAAAAAAATCAAAACTAGTCCCTGCCCACAAAGAGCTTACAGTCTAATGGGGAGACAGCACGAAAGCAACCAAGTACAAACAAGATAGAGGGGGGCAGCTAGGTGACTCGGTGGATGGAGAGCCAGGCTTAGAGACAGGAGGCCAGATACTTGCTAACTGGGTGACCCTGGACAAGTCATTTAACCTCCACTGCCTAGCCCTGCTCTTCTGTCTTGGAACCAATCCGCAATATTGATTCCAAGTTCAAAGGTAAGGATGAAAACAAACAAACAAAAAAAAACAAAAACCAAGCAAAAACCAAGCTCTAAGTAGGGTGAATTGGAGGTAATCTTCTAAGGGAAGACACCAGCAGATGACAGGCCGATGACTGGGTGGTTGATAAGTAATACTCTCAGGCTATCCCTGGTCCTGACACTGCTCCTGAGGTCCATTTTGGCAGATAGAGGCCCATGGGAGGCCTGCTGGCAGCACTTGGAAGGAGCCTGGAGTCCCTGGCTCAAGGCTTGGGTCTGATACTTGCTCTGCCTTTAGGTAGAAACTCCTTTCCCTCTCTGGCCCTTCAGAAGAGAAGGTCTGCCTCTATCCTCCCAGGGGCCCTTGGCAACCCTCAGATCCTGCATGGTCCCTCTCCCTCCCCCTCCAGGAAGTTGGGCCCAGGGGCCTTGGGCTTGGCCCCCCCAGCCATCAATCAGCCGCCTCCGTCCAGGACTTCCTCCAGGGTCCAGACAATAGGCCTTGTATCCAGGCCTGCTTGTGTAATCCTTCACTTTTATTGATTTCTCTTTGCTTGGCTTCAGGTTGGGAGCCCAAGGAGCCAATCTCTTCCCACCCTTTCCCCGCTCCCTCCCCTTGCTTCCATAGCGGGATTTCTGGGGCGTGATTATCTCTCTGCTTCCTTATTCTGCCTCCCTTCTCTGCTTGTGCTGTGGAAGGCCCATGACCTTTGATCTGCCTCCTGGGCAGTGCAGACTTGATTAAAATCTTTGTAATGGGGGAAGTGGACTGGCGGGTGTCTACACTTTCCTTCCTATCCAACCTCACCTCCCCCATTCCCCACCATCTTAATCTGCCCTCAATCCTACCTAAACTTTTTTGTATTTGTATTGCCAGCACTTAGCTCAGTGCCTCGCACATAGTAGGTATTAAAAAAAAATGTAAAAACCCTTATTTTCCATCTTGGAATCAATATGGCGCATTGGTTCTAAGGCAGAAGAACAGTAAGGGCTACCCTGTTGGGGTTAAGTGACTTTGCCCACCATCACTCGTCACTCGGCTAGGAAGTGTCTGAGTCAGATGTGAACCCAGGGTCTCCTGTCTCTAGGCTTGGTTGTCTATCCAATGAGCCACTTAGCTGCCTCGACATAATAGACGTTAAGAGATATTTGTTGGCTGGCTCCTGACCTTAGTTCGACTTGGTTCCCCCTGGCCCTGCCTGAGCTCCCTTGAGAGAAGAAAAGGATCTCAACATGGAAAGATGAAGTGGGAAGGGGGATGCCCCTGCTTTCTTAAAACCATCAAAAGTTTGCCCCTCCCTTACACAGGAGCCTTTGGGAAAAGCGGTCCAAGAAAAGGCAGGCAGGGATCTCCCCCTATCAATGCCCACACTTCAGCCACCAGCTTTGTCTTTTCTACTAGGTCTGATGGGAACATGATGGCAGTTTGGGAGCCCAATGCAGGAGAGAAGATTAGACTTGTTCTGCTTGGCATAGAAGGTTCTCAGGGAGTTATAATGAGGCAGGCAGGATCTAAGCTTGCTCTGATTGTTAGAAAACTCTCTGAAAATGGGATGGGCTACCAAGAAAGTCCCCTGCCCCTGGAGGCCTCCAAGCAGAGACTTGGGTGGTCACTTGTCAAAGATCCAAGAATGAAAATTCCTATTGTTCCTGAAGGGATGATTTACCAAATACTTTCCCTTGAATGTTCTTCTAGCCTCAAGAGCTTAGCTTTCTAATAAACACCCAAAGGTTGTTCCCTCCCTCCCTTAGCCTGTTCTTCTAACCAAAGACACCCAAGGCAAAACTCCATCCCACTGAGGATTGGAGACAAGGTCCCATTCATTCTCATTCTCATTCTCATTCTCTCTCTCTCTGTCTCTCTCTGTCTGTGTATGTGTAAGAGGACCATGGAGAGAGTGATGGTTCTCTCTGAGGAATAAAGCTAATGATAGCATTTTAGTTGGGGCAGAGAGTGAAAAGTAGGGAGAAGACTGGCAGGAGAGATATTCCCAGTGTCCTCTCAAATAACATTAACTAAATATCCATGGCTATTGGACCAGAGACATGGGGGACTTCTTTGAGGACCAGCTGTACTCATAGAATAATTGTGATTATAATTGGCTATCTCTCTAATCTTTAAAATGAAGAAAGCATTTTGAATAACAACCCCATGAGATAGAGAGAAAGTATTCTTCCAATTTTGTAGGTGAGGCACCTGAGAGTCAGGGATGAAATTTCTTCTCTGGGGATTAAACTGGCCTGCATTCTTGCCACCAGCCTATTCTGGGGGCATCTTCAAAGGTAGCTTCAAAATCCAAGGCTGTAGACTGGTCCCTCAATCCAGAGAGACCCTGAGCAGTTCCTGTGGACTTAATGTTGCGCCAGCTGCCTGCATGAGGAAGACACAGAGGTCACAGAGATGAGACTGCTGCCCTCAGGAAGCTCCTGGGCTGGCTGGGAAGGTCAGCTTCTCCAAAGGGGAGTAGCTCAATGCCACGGTTTCAGGAGAAAGCCAGGGTGGTCAGGGAAGATGAAGGCTTCATAGAAGCAATATCTTGTGTCTCTCTTCCTATTTCAGGTCAGTTCCTAGACCTCTAGCTTTAGTGCATTGCACCAAGTATGGATGTTTGTCATTTTGCCATTGGACCTTGTGGGCGGGGGGGTGGGGATCACAGTTTCGTAGAACTTCAGAGCTTGGAGAGACTTTGGCACATAGAACTCAGGCTAGCTGTGCTGGGAGGAGCCTTCGAGATGAGGAGAGAGAGACTGAGAGAGAAAAGGGACATGATTCACCCAAGGTCACCCAGTAGATTATGGGGAGGGCCAGCCCATGCTTACTAAGCTTAGCTCTTCCTTTTTGTAGACTGAAGCAGACTTCGATCATGCCTGTGGCTAGACAGCAGCTGTGAGAGATCCCAGCCAGAGAGCCAGGAGGGATGAGCGTGGTGGCCTTTCCATCTGCTCTTCTGAAAAGCCCCCAACAACCAACAGAGCAGACGGGGAGGCCTCCATACCATCCCACTGCAACGAAACAAAGCCAAAGCTCTTCTCGTCCCTTTGTCCTGGGACTTGGAACATCCCAAAGGGCTTTTTCTGCTGTCCTATCATTTGATTCTGGGAGATGGAGATAATAATCATAGCTTCCATCCGTGCTTGTGGCATTTATGGTATCTGTAAAACTTTCTCCTAAGCAACCTGTGAGGTAGATGGGAATTACAGACACACACACACATATAATATATACATATATTTTATATTAGATACATTATACATAATATAATGGGGAGATGATATTTTTCAGTAATATATTTATATGTTACATATGTCTTTATATACACATTATATAAAATATATAATATATGTTGTGCATATTAATATTACACATAATATTAATATATAAATAATATAGATAAATATATATAATATTTCTTATATTATATATTTATCTACCCACACATATAATACATATTTTATATATAATATTGCTACCTATCATCCCATTTTAGGGATGAAGTAATGCAGGGCCAGAGAAGAAGGTAACTTGCCCAAGGTCACATAGTTAATAATAATTACCCTGCCCATTCATATTTTTTCCCCCTCACCCTAAACTCTTCAAGGTCCCTTATTTTCTCATGTTACACTTCTGAATGGAATCTTGCCTCTGCCATTGGCACTCTTATCTAGAGCTACCATCTACTATAACTCCTTTATTCTTCAGAAGAAACTGATGTAGGGGGCACCTGGGTGGTTCAGTGGATTAAGAGCCAGGTCTAGAGATAGTCCTAGGTTCAAATCTGGTCTCAGATACTTCCTTGCTGTGTGACCCTGGGCAAGTCACCCCATTGCCCAGTCCTTATTACTCTTCTTTTGCCTTGGAACCAATATGCAGTATTGATTCTAAAACAGAAGGTGAGGGTTTTAAAAAAGAAGAAGAAGAAGAAGGGGGTAGTTGGGTGGCTCAGTAGATTGAGAAGCAGACTCAGAGAAGGGAGATCCCAGGTTCAGATCTGACTTCAGACACTTTCTAGCTGTGTGGTCCTGGGCAAGTCCCTTAATCCCCATTGCCTACCCTTTACCACTCTTCTGCCTTAGAACCAATATTTAGTATTGATTCTAAGGCGGAAAGTAAGGGTTTAAAAAATAAAAAGAAGAAACTGATATGCAGAGAGGAGAAGGGTGTTATTCAATGTTTCAAAGGGACTAAGTGGTTTCATCACTTTGGGCCTCAGTTTCTTCATCTCTGAAATAAGGGAATGCCCAACCACGTGGCATCCCATACTTGCTTGGAGAACCAAATTAGATTCCTGTTTAGATTAGATTATTTGCCTCTTTCACATCTAATCATTAGGCAAGCTCTACTGGTTTAACCTCTGCTGTTATTTCTTGAATTTGCTTCCATCCCTTCTCTTCCTCTCTTCAGGATTTCATTCTAGCTCAGATGCTAGTTGTTTCTCTTCTGATTGATGGTAGTGCATCTTGACTAGTCTTCCTGTTCTCTCCCCATCAGATCCGCCCTGCACTTAATGTTTGAATAATCTCCCTGCATCCCTGGTAGAGAGTGCTATGCCGGGCACACAGGGGCTTCAAGAATGCTTTTCTGGATGGATGCGACCTTGGCCGGTTTTCCCTGTATCCCATCTCTTTCTCTCTAATCCATCTTCCATACAGCTGCTAAAGCAATCTTCCGCTCTTGGTCAGGATGCTTCAATGTCTCTATTGCTGTTAATATAAAACCCAAACTTTCAAGCTTGCCATTGACGACCCCTCCTCACAAGCTGGCTCTAGCTACTCTCTCAGATTGAATGCTGTTATTTCTCATTATTATTTGAACTTAACATTCCATCTCCTCCCTTCATGCTTTTGCCCAGGCTGTTTCCTATGCCCAGAACGCACTGCCTTCTCCCCTCCATCTCTTATGTTCCCAAGCTTGCATCAGGGCTCCATTTTCACACCCTTTCCTTCTCCTGAATCCTTGGGCTCCTTCCCTCTCCCTCAAGTTATCATGGATCTCCTTGGGTGCTACTCTTTCTCATCTTCTATACATACAGCAGACACAAGAAATGTTTGTGGAGTTAAATCCAGAGCTCCCATTTCTTTACTGCAATCCTACGAGGCGGGGAGCATGGTAGGATTCCCTCTATTTTACAGCTGGGGAATCTGATGGTCAGAGAGAGAAAGTGATTTGTTCCAGGGGGGGAACAACAGCCAGGAAAGGCGACATGCTGGATGGGAAGCCAGAGCTCCTGACTCCAAGACCAGGGCTCCCTGCCCCACACCAGACTGCCCTCTCGGTCTCCCCTCTCTCTCTGTCTGGAAGTGTAAATTCCCTAAAGCAACTGGTGATTCTTGATCTTAATGAATGGGATTGTGCTGGTGACCCTCTTGAATCCTGGAACGGCTGGGCTGACCCGGAGGGCAGGCCCACTGCAGGAGCATGAGGCAGCTGCTGTCGGTCTCTTCCACATTCCTGTCTGCTGGCCTTCTCTGACAAGGGGTACTGGGTGGGGAAGGCAGAGATCACAGGGTCTGCGTGTCTGGGTTGGCCAAAGCAGTCGAACCCACAGCTTCCACCCAGCAATTTCATACTGGCAGTGTGGTCTGGGGTCTGGGGGAACAAGGATTGGCTTGAGATTTGGGAGACCTGGGTTAGAGTATTCTATCCTTTACTAGTTGTGTGATGATGGGCAACTTGCTTGGCTTCTCAAAGCCTCAGTTTCCTCCCTTATAAAATGGGGATAATATACTTCCTGTCTGTTTCACAGGGTTGTTGTGAAGAAAGTACTTTGTAAATATGAAAACTTTGTGGACTTTAATGTTATTAGGTAGGATTGCCCCTAGCTAAGGGTCAGGAGACTCTCCCTGATCTCTCACTGCTACAAATCTCTGCGTTTGGCCCTTCATTCTATGACTTAAGGAAAAAAACAAAAACAACTTACCTTCTAGCTTCAAATCCATTCTATGTATTGGTTCCAGGGGAGAAGAGCCATAAGGGATGGGCAATGGGGGTTAAGTGACTTGTCCAGGGTCACACAGCTAGAAAGTTTCTGAGGCCGGGTTCAAACCTACCATGTGTCATTTCTAGACCTGGCTAGATCCACTGAGCTACCTAGTGACCACCCCCATCCCCCAATCCTATGGCTCTTTCTCTCTTTCCAGTCTGCTTCTACCTGTTTTTATCTCATTCCCATATCTGTGGCACAGGAGTGCCAGCTTTGGAATCAGAGGATCTCTGCTCTGTTATTTATGACCTGTATGACCTTGGGCAAGTTTCTCATCCTCTCTGCTCTTCAGTTTCCTCATCTGTAAAAGGAAAAAAGAAAAAAAGAGAGAGGGGTGAGATAGATGAGTTGATGAGTTGGCTTTAGTGAAATCCAACTTTAAATATGTGCTTTAAAATAGCCAGTTATGCTTCTCCCACATACCCTTTTCCATACTCCCTCTATGCCCATCTTTGTCTCTTCCCACTTACACGTCTTTGAATCTTCGAACCCATCTTTGCATCTTCTGGCGTCCATACTGCGTGTGTATAGCCCCCACATGGCTGTCTCTCTCTATTTCTACCTACGGCATGAGGCAACCATAAGGAAACCAATTTGTAAATGTTAACTCAAAATGTAAATGTCAGCTGTTATTATTGTTGTTATCTCCCTCGTAACCAGTCTCTTTCTTTTAGAGTTAAATTGTATTTGTTCGATTAAAGAGCCTTTATTTTCTGCCCCCACTAGAAAAACAAATAAAAAATGCCTTGTAACAAATACACATAGTCAAGCCAAACAAATTCTGTGTTGGCCATGCCCCCTATCTATCTAGTCATCTATCCATCCAGCGTTCTCTCTCTCTCTCTCTCTCTCTCTCTCTCTCTCTCTCTCTCTCTCTCT
>NC_058130.1:95470753-95523988 GCF_016433145.1 Gracilinanus agilis
TTTCTTTCTTTCTTTCTTTTCTTCCTTCCTTCCTTCCTTCCTTCCTTCCTTCCTTCCTTCCTTCCTTCCTTTCTTCATATAAATACTAAGAATCAATTCCAACACAGAGTGGTAAGGATAAGACATTTGGGGTTAAGTGACTTGCTCAGGGTCACACAGCTAAGAAGTTAGACTGTAAGTTTCTTCAGGACATGCATGGTGTGTCTTTTTTTAAACCTCTGAGGTTCTAGTGCCTTCACCAATGGCCTTTCTTGATGGCTTATCCTGTCAGGGAAGTGACCCTGAGGTCTTCAAGAAAAGGTCAGGCAAGCCTAGGCCCTAGTCAAAAAAGACTGAGTTCCAGAGCTACTGAGGGATTGACCAAGTGCCCTGCATCCTTGAATATGAGTTCTAAGGTAAAAGAGCATCAAGTGCTAGGTAATGGGGTTATGTGACTTGCCCAGGGTCACACAGCTAGACAGTGTCTAAGATCAGGTTTGAACCCAGGATCTCTCATCTTCAGGCGTGGCTCTTTATCCACTGAGACATCTAATTGCCCCCTGCTCCCTGATCTATTTTTGATAAATATTTAAATTGAATCACATTTTCTGCTCTTTATTCTACTCCATGGCCCTCACCGCCAGTGAAAGAGCCTGGGTCAGGCTCCAAGAGACCTGAGTTTGAATCCTCGCTTTGTTTACATAATAAGTTATTTTCTCTGCTTTCCTGGGTGGGTCAGCAATTCTGGGCAAGGGCAAGGATCTTCTGAGCCTCAGTTTCCCTATTTGTAAAATAAAGAATTGGACTAGATGGCCTTTAAGGTCCCTTTCCAAGTCTAAAATCTTACATTGGAAGGTCTCTTCCAGTTCTGACACTGGAACTCTCGGATCTTGACTTGATTTAGGTAATTTGCTCTCTGCTGGTTTCCAATACTTGGGTCTGCCCCCCTGGACTATTTGAATTCCTTTAGGGCCACGGCTGTATTTTCTAATTCTTGAGTATTCACTTCCCTGATTTCTCACTTCTTCTTCCAACCCGCTGGCCCCCTTCCCCAGTGATTCCACTCTATAAATCTTATTGACGGACCGAGTGATTGACAGCCAGAGGCATCCCACAGACCGACTGGGTGATTCACGTCCCACTCCAATGTGTCCTTTGGCACTGGCTGGGCAGAGAGGAGAGGAGACGAGACGGGTGGATGCCAACACATGGTGGGTTAAGGGAGGGGGTGGAGAAAGGAATAGAAGGACGCCTGGCAGGAGGCCAGGCATGCCCGAGGGTGGAATGACTAGGAGCTGGGACATAGCGGCAGGGGACAGGAGCGGGGTGGACTGTTCTGCTGCTCCCCATTCAGGCAGAAGGGGAAGGGGAGGCAGAAGGACAGCTTTGTGCCCTGTCCCTGCTTTGGTAAAGTATTCTCTGGGAGGCTTTCTGCCTGCTGGAGGCCCTATGGGAGAGAAAAGGAAGAGGGGGAACCCTCATGTGGCGAGGGAGACTCGGGTGTGCTAGCTTGGTGTCATGCTACAGGGCTTTGCCTGAGAGAGCCTGCTCTATGGGAAAGGGCACTGGATCAAGGGTCAGAAGGCTTAGATTCCAGTTCGGACTCCGACGCTTCATGTGTGGCACTGGGCAAGCCTTTTCCCCTCTCCTCAGTTTTCCTGTCTGTACAATGGGGACCCAAAACTTATACTGCTTATCTTTAGAGGGTGGCAGGAATATTACATGAAATAACTAGGTAAAGATAAATGTATGTGTCCTCCCTGCCACAGATTCTTATGCCTTGATAGCAGGGACCATGGCACTTTTCACCTTTGCTTCCCCCCTAGAAACACAGAGCCTTGAAAAATAAGTGCTTGATAAATATTTTAATTGGACAAAATTGAATTGAATGCTATTATTATGAATTCTTCTCTGTCTATACTTTCTTATCCTACCTCGAGTTGTAGGTATTTATTTATTTATTTTAAAATCTTTAACTTCTCTCTCTTAGAATTGCTATTTTGTATTGATTGCAAGGCATAAGAAGGAGGCAGAGGAGGTTAAGTGACTTTTCCAGGATCACACAGCTTCTTTTTTATAAATTAAAAAACAGCAACAAAAAAACCATTTCTGCATGCAACTCTAGTGGCCATTGAATCCAAGGCATACATGAAAGATGGCCAAGCTGGCTCCATGCAAGGTCAAAGTCCCTTCCCAATAATAGCATTAATTGACATTAACTGATACCAACTGCAAAGCTGGGAAATCCTAGTGAGGTGTCATTTAGCCAAATGCCCATTTAGGACCATCAAGTCACACCAAGTCAGAAAAATAGTAAGTGTTAGGCAGAAGAAGCAAAGTGACTTGCCCAGGATCACATAGCTAGGAAGTGTCTGAGGTTAGATTGGAACCCAGGTCTTTCTGATTCTGCTGAGCCACCTAGGTGCCCTGGCATTCTTTTTTTAAATCTTTACTTTCTATCTTAGAATTGATACTAAGTATTGGTTCCAAGGCAGAAGAGCAGTGAGGGCTAAGAAATGGGGATTAAGTGACTTGCCCAGGGTCACATAGCTAAGAAGTGTCTGAGATCAGATTTGAACCCAGGACCTCCATTATCTAGGACTGACTCTTGATCCATTGAGCCCCTTAGATACCCCAAATGTAGATATTTATGCAGAAGCACACAATATCTAGAGTAGAAGAGGGAGACCACCTAACTCAACCCCATCATGCTATTTATGTGGAAACTGAAGCTCAGAGAAGGACGCTAACCTGTCCAAGATCACACAGGAAATTAGCAGAAGTACCAGATCGCTGTGTCAATCTGTTCAGAGCTCTTTCCCCTGGAGGAGGACATGCAAGTTCCATAACCTCTTATTTAGAATTTAAGGGTGCAAATAATACCAGAACTGAGATTTTCCTCAACATTGAGATGGAGCCAGTAGAAGTAGAGCCAGTAGAACACTGGGGGCCAGGGAGAAAAGCTGAGGCCATAGAATGTTCCAGCAATAAAATGTGAAGGTAGTGGAGGTAACTGGGGCGTTTATCTTCTTTTCTATACATTAAAAAAATGTCTGCATGCAATGAGTTTTTGCAGAATGTGGGGGTTAAAGAGGTTCTTAGTGGCCATCGAATCCAAGGCATACGTGAAAGACATTCAAGCTGGCTCCATGCAAGATCAAAGTCTCTTCCCAATAATAGCATTAATTGACAATAACTGATGCCAGCTGTAAAGCTGGGAAATCCCAGAGAGGCTTCATTTAGCCAAATGCCCATTTAGGACCATCAAGTCACACCTTTCTTTTTACTTATATCTAAAAGGAATTCTCTCCTTGTGTTCATCAGCTTAGTGCTTGCCCATCTTCTAGAGCCCAACTTAAGGAATCCCTTTTCAAGGGAAGCTTCCCTGCTTTTTTTCATCTCTGTCCCCCTCAAACTCCGTCGGTAAGGAGCTCTCCCTTCAGACCTCACAGAACATTCCATTTGCCCCTCCCACATATGCCTACATCAGTAGATGTAGCTCTTCTTGCTAGTCTTCTGCCCCTGCTAGATAGTGATTTCCATGAGGACTACGACTCTATCTAATTGACATTCTGCCTCAGTGTCTAGCCTTGAACTCTGTACAGGGCTGCCTAATCAAAGCCTAATTGAATATCCCGGCCTGTGTAATAATTGTTTTGCCCATTATTATTTTTTTGGGGGGGGGTCGGTTATTGGCATTCATTGTAGAAGGAGACACGCATGTTCCATAACCTTATACTTAATGTTTGAGGGTGCAAATAACATCAGAACTGAGATTTTTCTCATAGAAACTCCATTCATGGCACAGAGAATACAGTTGAAAAGAACACAGTTTGGTGAGTTCTACTAAAGGCAATGGGGAGCTACAGGAGGCTTTTAAAGAAAGGAGAAACCGAATCCTTGGAATGTTTCCCTGGATGTCTTTGCAGAAGTAGTTTAGAAGGAAAGAGAAGGGAGTGTACTATAGTGGAGGACCGGGACTTTCTGTCCGATTCTGCGACAAATTCCCTTCTCATCTTAAGACTCAGTTTTCTGCTCTGTAAATAAGAGGGCTGGACTCTATGGGTTCAGAGGATGGCCAGCTCTAAATCTATGATCCTTTGAAAATAGAAGCTGTTGGTTCTTCTTTTCTAAGCTTCTCTTCCAGCTTTGACGCTCTGAGATCGACATTGGAGATTTCAAGCCTTTAGCCCATCTGGATAGCTCCACGGATAGACGTGGAATTTGAGTTCTGCCTCAGAAGTTAATCCGGTACATAACCTCCCAGTCTCATTTTCCTTATCTGTAAAAATGAGGATAATATGGGATGAATGAATATATGTAAAGTGTTTTGCAAGCTATTGCTTTTCAGTCAGTCCTGTCTGATTCTCTGTGACCCCATTCGGGATCTTCTTGGCAAAGATACTGGAGTGGTTTGCCATTTTATTTTCCAACTCATTTTTCAGGTGAGGAAACTGAGGCAAAGAGGGTTAAGTGACTAGCTAGCAAGGGCCCAAGGCCAGATTTGAACTCGGGAAGATGAGTCATCCTGATTCCGGGTCCGGCACTCTTATCCACTGAGCTGTCCCCAAAGCATTCTATATTATAGCTATTAACTCTCTAAGGCTACTCTGTCCGGAGTTGGGAATGGAGGCAGGGGAGGGAGGAGCTGGGCAGATGTTTATGCATTGTTTGGCAGGATATCCTACCCTACAGACGGCACCCTTAAGTGGCTAACTGCCCCTTGTCCAAGATCGATCTGGTCCCCGGGAAGCGCCAGTCGGGTCTGTTGGGGATGGAAGGCGAGGCCGTGTTCCCTCGCCCTCCTACCACAGAAGGAGTCCTTCGGAGGCACCTGTCCTCCTCTCTCCCAACGCCTCCTATCTGCCTCCATCGGGAATCAGATAGCACAGGGAGGCTTGCCTGTACCTACAGCCCTGGAGGGGATTGTGTGGCTGAGCTCTCCTGGGGGTTGAGCGAAGATTCTCATTCCTGCCCAACCAGTTCCCATTCCCAACAACTAAAGCCATGCCAAGTACTTGCAGCATCCCTTCCTTGTGCCTGGCAAGTCGAGCTGTTGGCTGCCATTCATCAGATCTAGAATCTCAGTGCTGGAAGGGCTCTTGAAAGTTCAGCTTCCTACATGTTGCAGGAGTCTCCTCTGCGTAGACGCTTTCCACGGAGTCTCTTACTTCTCCCTTTAATGACGGGGAGCTCGCTGTCATTCTGCTTTTGGATAGTTCAAACTAAGCTATGACCCCTTCCCCCTTTGTGATTTAATTGCTCTGTTCCCTTTTAGATTCTCAGGTAGTGATTTGCCTGTCTGGAACATCTTCCCCCTAAGCATGGAGCCGGGGAGGGCTTCCCATTGTCTTGTTGTCTTCCTAGCATCTGAGGGTGGCACAGTAGATAGAATGCTGGGCCTGGAGCCAGGAAGACCCAAGTTCAAATTTTGTCTCAGACACTTCCTAGCTGTGTGACCCTGGGCAAGTCTCTTTACTTTGTTTGCCTCAGTTTCCTCATCTGGAAAATGAGCTGGAGAAGGAAATGGCAAACCATTCCAGTATCTTTGCCAAGAAGATCCCAAATGGGGTCACAAAGAGTCAGATATGGCTGAAAAGCCTCTGACCAACAACAAAAACATCTGGGGGAAACATTTTGTTTGTAAAAAAGAGACCCAGAGAAAGTTTTATCTAGCCTTTTCATCCCAATGTCACCCTATCCTACTTCATTCATTCTTTTTCTTTTTCCTTTTTCAATCCTTACTTCTGTCTTAGAAGCAGTACAAGTGTCCATTCCAAGGCAGAAGACTAGAAAGGGCTGGGCAATTGGGGTTAAGTGATTGGCCCAGGGTCAGACCACTAGGAAGTGTCTGAGGCCAGATTCGAACCCCATGCATTAAGCCAAAATGGATTATCCTCTGTGGCCTGTTCTTGTCATTCTCCTGCCCATCTCATCATCGGTAGACTCAGTTTCCCTTTCTTCGAATGCCTCTTCCCCTCCTATCTGCCTCTTGAATTCCCTCCCTTTTTTCAGGCAGTTCCTACTTTGATGGAAACCTGAGTCTCCTCTTGATCCAGATGTATGTACTTTGTGTGGACCTTTTAGGTGTTTTATTGAAGCAATAGGCCGTAGTAGATAAAGCATTGAATTTAGAGTTTGGGCAACCTGGGTTCAAATCCCACTTAAGACACCCCTGGGCAACTCATTTCATTTCTCTGTCCCTTTTTATCTGTAAATGTCCTTTTATTATTTGTAAAAGGAAGAAATTGAACTCCATGACCTCCCAAAGCCTTCCTGCTCAAAATCTGTGATCCCATGGAACTACTGTTCCTGTTCCCCTCCCCCCCTTTAGAATTTAAGTTTCTTGAGGGCAGGGACTATTTTTTACCATTTTTTCTATTTGCTATTTTTAAAATCTATTTACTATTTTTTATTTACAGGATGTGCTTAATAAATGTTTGAGTCTAGAAGCTAATTAGTATAACCCTCACATTTTATAATCTAGGTCTAGGAAATACAAATCCTCAGGAAGTATGACTTGTCCAAGGTTCTTAAGTTGCAGTCTGAATTTGAACCCAGGTCCTCTAACTTTAGATCTAGTACTCTTTCCACGACACCATGAATATGTTCTCTTTCTCCCCAGATTTCCCAAGAGCCCCTTGTGTAAATCTTTCCTTTGTTTTATCACATTCTATTGTGTGTGTGTGTGTGTGTGTGTGTGTGTGTGTGTGTGTGTGTGTGTATAGATATATTTTAAATCTGAGTATATGTTAGAGTCTCTCCTTTAAATTATAAGCTCCTTGAGGATCCAGTCTGGTTTGTGCTATCGCCTTTGAACACGTACCCTGGCATATAGTGGGTGCCTACTAAATATTTCTTATAGTGCTGAACAGCTATTGATTTGTGCTACTTATTTCCCAATTGAGAAAAGGAAGCTGCTTGCAGGCTGGGGTAGAGAAAGTTCTCGTCCAAGGTGGGGTACAGTGCTTGACTAGAGTCTGGGTGACTATTTATTGGGGCTGTTGAAGAACAGCTTCATGCTCTGGTGGGGGCTGAACTGGAGGGCCTCTGAAGTCTCTATGAAGCATGAGAAGGGTGAAGAGGATTTCCTTTCCTTGGAGAAGAAGACTAGGGATGCTAGGAACAGACAGCAAGTTCCTGAGCTGATCCTCTGACTTGAAGGCTTATAAAAATAATAATAATAACAATGATAACGATAGCAATGACAGTGACAATATTCTACATTTTCCAAAGAATCTGAAAAAACCCATTTTATTCTCACAACAGCCTTGGGAAATAGTTGCTTATATTATCCTCATTTTATAGTTGAGGAACAGAGGCAGACTTTTTTTAAATCTTTGCCTTCTCTCTTAGAATCGATCCTAAGTATTATTTCTTTTTTTAATTAATAATTTTTTATTTAAAATTTTTATTTATTTTAAAATATTTTTCCAGGTTTTCATGATTCATTTTCTTTGTCTCCCCTCTTCCCTCCCCCTTTCCAGAGCTGACAAGCAATTCCACTGGGTTGTACAAATATTATCACTAAATATCACTTCTAAGGCAGAAGAGTGGTACAGGCTAGGCAATGGGAGTTAAGTGACTTGTCCAAAGTCACATAGCTGGGAAGTGTCTGAGGCCAGATTTGAACCCAGGACTTCTTGCCTCCACGCTTGATTCTCTATCTGTCTAGCTGCCCCAATAGAGGCATACTTGTTCAGGATCGCAGAGTGAGTTCTAAAGTATTTGAGGTCAAATTTGAACACAGATCCTCTTGACTTCAAGTCTGATGCTCTAGTCACACTGTATAGCCTAGTTGCCAGACACTAGGTATTTGGATAGATTAGAGATTCTGGCAGATTATATTCTCTGTGAGCTGGGAAGGACTCAATTGATAATTACTGAGTTGCTTTCTGAGAAAATGGGTCTCAGGGGACTGTGGGAGTCTTATTTTGGGATTTAAATTTAGCAGAGGGCCAAAATAATTTAGTCTAATAGTCTCATTTTACAAAGGAAGACACTGAGGCTGAGAAAAGGGAGGGGACATGCTTACGGTCAAGTAGTAGAGAGGGCATCTGAAATTCAATATGCTACAGGGAGATCATGTCAGAGCCAGTAGTTAGTTCTGCTTCTAAGCCAGGGTTCTTCATCTTTTTCAGGTCATAGATCCTAGCAGAAGCCTATGGATCTTTTTCAGAATCATGTTAGTAAATGCATAAAATAAAATGGACTATATATTGCAAAGGAAACTATGTTGAAATACAGCCACCAAACTATCAAAACAAGTTTGCAAGGGGACAGCTAAGTAGCTCAGTGGATTAAGAGCCAGACTTGGAGATTTGGGGAAGTCCTGGGCTCAAATCTGTCCTCAGACACTCCCTAGCTGTGTGACCTTGGGCAGGTCACTTAACCTCCATTGCCTAGCCCTTAGCACTTTTTCTGCCTTGGAACAAATATACAATATTAATTCTAAAAAAGAAAATAAGTATTAAAAAAAAGGAAAAAGAAAGGAAGTGAAACATAGAGTGCCATTGGGAGGACCTGGGTTCAAATCTGGTCTCAAACACTTTCTAGCTGTGTGACCCAGGGCAAATTACTTAATTCTGCCATGCACCCCCCCTCCCAAATACCCTCAAATCAAATCAACTTTGCCAACTCCAGAGTAAGATTCCTTGCTCTAAGCAACCAGGAGGTTGTTGCTCATTTGTTCAGTAGTTTCCTTTTGTCTTGGTGTTGTTTAGTTAACAAGCATTTATTAAGACCTTACTATGTCCAGTTGTCTCAATTCCCATGCCTGCCTTTTAAGTCCAACTGCTGTTTGATTCCACCGAATTCTGCCTCATTCCCCCTACCCTTCTGTGCAACCCCTGTATTTGAAGCAGTCATTTGAGTTTCCATGCCTTTTCTTACCCTTCCTGCCCCCCTGTCTCAGCTTCTTCTCTATCCCTGTCAATTCCCCTCATCCTTCAAAACCCAGTGCTCTCTGCACCCTGTTAGGCTGCAGTCCAACAACAATAGGTCACTGTGTCTCTGTTCTCTGCGTCCCCAGGCTGACAGGCAGTGAGCCCTTGACCATCCTCCCACTGACGACAGAAATGGAGGAGGCTGCCACAAAGGCCCACTACAAGGTGTGTGACCGGCTCAAGCTAGAGAAGAAGCAGAGACGCATGTGCCGGAGGGATCCAGGTGTGGCCGAGACACTTATGGAAGCCATTAGCATGAGTGCCCTCGAATGCCAGTACCAGTTCCGATTTGAGCGCTGGAACTGTACTCTCGAGGGTCGATATCGGGCCAGCCTGCTGAAGAGAGGTCAGTTCTTGGACCTGGGGGAAAGGGCAAGGGGAGGAGGGTGAGAATGATGGATGGAGGAAGGGGCGGGATGCTTAGGTGGTGGGGCACTCACATGCTTGGGTGACCTTGGGCAACCTACTTAACTTTAGTTCCCAGTTTGTCCAAATAAAAATTGGGCATTGGGGGATTGAGGTGAAGGATTGGGTGGATTTCTAAGACCCCTAAAGGCTTTGAGGTTCTCTATTCTGAGGTCCTTCCCAGATAGGGGTCTATACTCTAGCAATGATGTATAAACAGCAGAGGGAGCTTATGGCATCCTCTTTTTAGATCTGGCTTTGAGGGCAGGAATAGTGATCAAGCCAGAAGGCACTGAGCACCTGAGGTTGGGAGATGGGGGTGGGAAGGATGGGTGTGGATCAGGAGACTAGGGCCATGGAAGGCCAACTTGGCTCTCTCCGCCATTTTGCTGTTTAGGGCTGGCCCTGCCTATAGTCATAGGATCCTTCCATCCTTCCATACTGGTTTTTTTTTTTCTTCTCCTGGCACCCAGGCTTAGAGTTAAGCTTGACAGAGTAAGCACAAGTTATTTCATAAGAAGATTTTCTTCTTTTTTTGGGGGGGGGAGTGGGTAGGGCGTGTGGTGTGGGGGTGGTTGGGGAGACTTGGGAATTGATCCCGGCCACAGAGCTGGTGCCTCACGGCTGGCAGGCTGGGGGAGGCACCGGGGGTTAGAATGGCTGCATTGATGGGGAGCTTATTATCTTGTTACAGAATATCTCATGCAATCAAATAGCGCCCAGTGGAGACAGTTTGGGCACTGGCGAGAACCCAGGGCCATGTGTGTGTGTGTGTGTGTGTGTGTGTGTGTGTGTGTGTGTGTGTGTGTGTGTGGAGAAGGGTTGTTGGGGAGGAGGCAAGGCGGGGTCTGGAGAGGGGCCCTTGGGAACAACTTGGAGATCAAACTTCCTTCTATCTGACTAAGAACAGTTTTTCTCAGAAAATCTCCCTGGGGCAAGAGGAAGGAGGGAGAAAAATGGGGTTGGAAAAGGGAGGGGAGTGGAAAGGAGGCCAACCTCCCCTTTCTGTTACCCTCAATTTCCCCCTGCCCCAAATTTAAGTCAGACCCAGAAGAGGGGAGGCTTTGGCCTGTCACGGAATGAGAGGGTGACTGGAGTGCAAGGGTGTGTCAGCTCCCGCTCAGCTATCAGGGGATGGGGATGGCTGTTCCCAACCGGCTGGGCACCGAGGGCCCAGCTTATGCTGTTCTCTCCCCTCGGGGATGGGAACCCCTCTCGGTCACATGCCCTGTGGCCTCCCCTGAGATACTGACCACCCGTTGGATGTTGTCAGGGCCAAATGGCCAAAGCTGGTTTTCCCCAGTGGGTTGTTCATTGGGTCCTGAGGATCATGGAGAGAGCATGTCGGAGAGAGAGCATCTACTCTACTCTACTCTACTCTACAGAGTTTATAAATGACATGTCTGAGACTCAGAGAAAGAGAAGGGATTTGCCCAAGGTCTGCAATGCTGGGTCAGGACTCCCTAGAGGGCCACATAGGTTGAAGCTGGCATGGCCGAGGGGTGATGAATTCAATAGTTGCAGCTGGTACCCCTCCCGGGCCCCAGAGGAGGGAGGAGAAAGCCTTGGGGCTTCACCCTCTCTTTAGTATGAAGCCATTTACAAGTGTGACTTTTCACCAGCATTTTAAGAGCACGATAAACAGCTTTGAGGATGGAGACCCGTGACCTTATCTCTCACTCAGTGTCTAATTCTGGGAAAATCATTTTCTCTCCTCATTTGTAAAATCAGTCAACAGACATTTATTATGTGCCTCCCAAGTGCCAGGGGCTGTGTTAGATGCTAGGGATACAAGCGTGAGACAGTGACACAGGCTGCGTCTTCAAGGAGCTAACCTTCGAAAATGAAGGGGTTGGACTAGGTGAGGGTTAGAGTCTTAAGTTCTTTTCAAGGATAAGAAACTAGATAATCAGTGCATAGTCCACTGGGCCTGGAGTCAAGAAGATCCTAGTTCAAATCTCACCTTAGCGATGCTAGGCAAATCATTTGACCTCTGTCTGCCTCAGTTTCTCAATTTGTAAAATTGGTGGTACTAATATAACATAAAACATAAATAATACATAAAATATATTATAAATATTAGATATAATATATTATAAAATAATATAAAACAATAAAATAAATAAAATAGAAAAATATAACATCAAAATGAGGTAAATACTACTACCAAATTGGTGCTTGATAAAGCCTTGAATTTGAAGTGAGGAGACATGGGTTTGAATCCTACTCTAGACACTGGTCAGTTATATGCCCTTAGACTCTCACTCTCTGGGCCTCAGCTTCCCCTGCTGTAAAAATGAGTGGTGTAATAGAGAGAGTGATGGAAGCCAGGAAGTCCTTGTCCCAATCCTGCTTGTAATACCAGTTGTGTGACCTTGGAGAGGTCCCTTCCACTCTCTGGGTCTGCCTCTGTTTCCCCCTCTGTAAAATGAGTGGTATCAGGGATAGAGTCTAGATTTGGCATCATTAAGACCTGGGTTCATATCTCCATTCAGGATATTTCATTAATAACAGGCCATATTTGTAACACCCCTAAATACTTGCTTAATAAATTTTTGCTCCCTTCTTCTGGGCCCGACTGTGAAATCCTACAATGACTAAAAATCTAGGTACACAGCCTAAGTTATAGATAGACAGCAGAGTTATACAGCCCTGCATGGCTCCATTTCACTTTTTATTTTTATTTTTTTAAGTTCTTTGAAGTTTAGGCCTCTCAAGAAATCTGTGGCCCTTATAATCGCTTCCCCCGGCATAGTCTTCAGGTTCAAGAGATTACCCTTTAGGCAGCCCTCCACAGAACTCCAAGTGGCTCCGTCTTCCTGGTCCTCACTCCCATCCAGAAGTCCTTCAGAACAAGTGGCTGTTATTTATATAGCCCTTCATGGCTTCCAGATTTCCTTTTATCCTTCATCTCATCTGATCCTCACAACAGCCCTATGGGGGTAGGCAGGGTGGGTGGTGGATGTGCAGAGGCTGAGTGACTTCCTCATTGTCACCCCGGCCCAAATGTTAGAACTGGACCCGAGCCCTTGTCTCTAGTCCCCAGATCTGGGGCTCTTTCTATGAAATGAACATCTCCCCTGTTTTTTTTCCTTCACTAGACTTTATCCCTGTTCTCTCTGGCTATGGACATTTCTCTCGTAGCACTATCCCTCGCGTCTGTCTTATGTTTGTAATTTGTCAAAGCCCTTTTCTTTGGCCTCTTTGAGCCCCACGATGTCCCTTTGAGGTAGCTTCAGCATCTAGGAGATGGCAGCCTTCCCAGAGGATCATTGTGAGAGATGGGTTCTGGGCGCCTCAAAGAACCTGGGATTTGGGAGTTGTTGGCCCTTTCTGCGAGGCACAATCTGTTGACCAATGACTCACTCCTGTTTCTTCCTTCTGGGATCTAGAAGAACAAGTCTAATCGTAATATCATAGATCTAAGAACTGGAAAGGACCATAGAAGTTGTAAAGCCCAAACCCTTCATTTGACAGATGAGGAAACTGAGGCCTAAAGAAACTGAATGGCTTTTGACTAGAGTCACACAAATAGTAAGGGCAGAGCCAGGATTTGACCCTGGGTCCTGTGGCTCCCAATCTAGTGGGCTTTGAACTACTGGTCTCTTCCACAGATAGCTTTTCAGATACTTAAAGACATTTATACACGTCTTTTCTTCTCTGATCCCTTCATTGGATGGCAAGATCTCTAGCCTCATCATCCTGATGGTCCTCTTCTTCTATGGCAATATAACGAGGGATGGTGCCCTAACTAGAACAGGGGTATTGACATCACTATTGACAATCTGCGCCATCTTGGTCAAGTTACTTCCATCCCCTTGGCCTCAGTTTATTCTTTAAAAATGAGATCTTGAGAGCAGTCCAGAGTTCTTAACCTAGATGTGTCATGGTGCTTCTTGGGAAGGGTTTCATGAAACCTATGGGCCCCTTCTCTGGATCACATTTTTAAATGTATAAAACAAAACCCATAGGATTACGGAAAAATGACTATATCGAAATATAGTTATCAAAATTATTTTTTCCTTTTCTTTTTATTGACTGAAAAACTTGAAAGTCAACTTAATATATATATGTATATTTTAAAAGAATGTGATGGTTTTAAGTCTTTTCTGCCTTAATGGCAAGATTTGAACAAATTAATGGGCACACACATCTCTATATGTGCATACATACAAATGAATACAGACGGTTTGAGAGCCATTTATTCTAGTAAGAAGCTCTGTGTCTCCTCATCCATTTTGTCACACCATACTTTGGAAGGCCTCAGGCTCTGATGAAAATCTAGAAATCAGAAGTGGAAATGGAGGCACAGTTGGGCCCAGAAGCTAGAACTTGGACTTCCCTTGGAATTGGGAGAGGGACTTTAAGATGTCTTTCCAAAGTTAGCAGGATAGAATGAGAAAAGTCTTGAATTTGAAATAAGAAGACTTGGATTCAAATCCTTTCTTGGACACTAGCCTGTCATGTATCCTTGGAGAGTCTCTTTCACTCTCTGGGCCTCAGTTTCCCCTGCTGTAAAAATAAGTAGCATGATGGAAAGAGTGATGGAAGTCAGGGAGTCCTTGGCCCTGATCCTGCTGCGTGACTTTGAGGAAGTTCCCCTTCACTCTCTGATTCTCTGTTTCTGCCTCTGTAAAGTGAGTGGAATCAGGGATAGAGTGATGATTTGGAGTCATGAAGAACTAGGTTCATCTCCTGCCTCAGGAACTGCGTTACCCTATCAGGGCACTGAGCCTTAGTTTCAGAGGTTGGATTCAATGATCTCTAAGGTCTCTTCTAACTCTAAATCCTCTGATCCCATGATTTCTAAAGCCCCTTCCAGTTCTGATGGGCTGTGAGTTTATGATTCTGTTAGAAGACATTTGGGCATGAGGTGGCCTTCCCCCCAGCGCATAGTCACACTTCATCTACAGCCAGGCTACGGCTGAGAGAACCTGAGATAGGATGGACAATCTGGGAGATATGAGAGAAAAAGGGGGGAGATGGTTCTCCTGCTTTCACAAAAAAGACATTTCTCCCTCAGGACTCCTGGCAACTTGGTAAAGGGAGTTAAAGGGAAAAGATGGAGCCTTTAGCCCTAGGCCTAGCTGAAACCTGTCCTACCTACCTGGAACTTTTCTCCCTTCTGCTCAGACACCTTGCCTTTGGCAAAAGATTCACCCTGTGTACCGATTTAACAAACGGCTCTTTGTGTTTCAGGCTGGGGGGTGCAGGAGGTTTAGATAGATGCAGAGTCTAGCCTTCCTGGCCTGCCCTGACTCAGTTTAGTAAGGGGGATGTGACACGCAGTTAACTATGCCATATTTTAAGGTGAGTTCATCAGAGAGTTCAGTCCAGGTGCAGGTGAAGTGTTGTGTGTGAGGTTGGATGGGACATTTTGTTACTAACTGAGCAGTCAAGGAAAATTCTTCAGAGAAGGTGGCAACATCCAAGGTAGACTTTAAAGGTTGGGGAGGAATTAAATAGGCATGAAAGGGATGGGAAGATGCTTTAGGGGAATCGGGGAGAAGCAGGAAAATATTGGGGGAGTACTTGGGGGAACCAGAGGCCCCCACTTGGGGCTGGAGTCTGGTAGAAGTGATCTAGGAAACCCAGGCCCTCAGTCACCAAGGGAACTAGGTAAGAGGCTGTGGGTGCCTGTTGGCCATCTCTAACACTTCAGCTTTTGCTTATCTGTCCTCAGGGCTGATACCAGGGGTAGAAGGATAGACAGTCCTCCTCTTCCTTCTTTTTCGGTGCCTTCTTCCTCTCTGTCTTCGTTTTGCGTTCTTGTGTTCTCTTCTGCTGTCCGCCATGACAACCTGTTCTAGGAAAATCATGGAAGCTGAGAATTAGGAGGGAGCTTAGCGATGGTCCTTTTAGTCTGGTCCCTTCAATTGATAAGTGTCTTCCTTTAGGTCCCACAGCTACGAAGCAGCAGCTGAGACTCCAACAGGGCTCCCAACTCTAGGGCCATGTTTTTTCTACTACCCAAGGGCATCAGGCTGGGCCCTTCTCATCCGTGTTTAAATTCTTGCCCTTCCTTTAAGCCCACTTTAAATACCAGCTTCTCCAGGAAAACTCTCCCAACTTTAGGGACCATTTTTTGCCTCTCTGTGATATATTTAACTAATACTATATAACATTACATGATAGCCATGTTTGTGTCTTGGCCTTTTCCTGAAATGAAAGCTCCAGGAGGGCAGGGATCAACCACGTCTTACCGAAACCGTGCATCTCCCTTAGCCGGGTGAAGTGAATAGGGTGCCCCTCCTGGAGTCAGAAAGACCCAAGTACAATCCAGTCACAGATGCTTACTAGCTATGTGACCCTGGACAAGTCACTTAACCCCGTTTGCCTCTGTTCCTCATCTGTAAAATGAACTAGAGAAGGAAATGGTAAGCGGCTTCAGAATCGTTGCCAAGAAAACCCCAAATGGAGCCATGGAAAGTTAGACATGAGTGAAAACTCAGCAACTACAAGGATTTAAGACTCTTTGGGGAATTGAATCTGAACCTCAGGGATGTTGATTATAGGCTTTAAAAGTCACTCCCTCATTTAGCAGAGTTGTTATGGATGACTGATTTAGGGTTAATGATTATTCATTGGAGGCTTATAGATTTATAGAAAGGGACCTTAGAGTTGAATCCCCTCATTTTACAGATGAGGAAACTGACACTCAAGGGTTAAGTGACTTGTCCAGGGTCATATAGATAGTAAGGTTCTGGGATGGCTTCAGACCTAGATTTTCCTTACCCCAAGCATATTTTTACTCAGTCCTTTCTGTAGCATCTGACTCTTCATGACCCCATTTGGGGTTTTCTTGACAAAGATACTAGAATGGTTTGCCATTTCCTTCTCTAGTTTACTTTACAAACGAGGAAACTGAGGCAGATAGGGTTAAGTGACTTGCCCAGGATCACCGCCAGTATCTGAAGTCAAATTTGAATTCAGGTCTTGACTCCAGGACCAGAACTCCATCCACTGTGCCACCTCATTGCTCCACAAGCAGACTACTCCCCAAATCTATACTGGGCTAAGGAGCAAAAGCTTCAGCTAGTAGGCTATTGTCTCACTTAGAGAACTTCAGATATCTCTTGGTGGTTAGCTAAGGGAGCTATTTCATGAGGGCAGGGACCACTGTGCCTATTGCTACATCCCTGCCTCCACTCTCACCACCTCCCTCCCAAATCCTGATGTATTTCCCTTCTGGTCTTTGAGAGAGCTGGTTGTCCCCTTGGGGCAGGTCCCTTCCTCTACTCAGGACCTCAGTTATTTGTCAAATAAGGGATCTGAGTCTGATATTCTCCAGGAAACACCTTCTAGGCACAGAGCCTGGCATGGCTTCTAGGGGCAACATAAAAATGGAGTGTAAAACATAGCTCCTCCTGATAGAGAACTATAAATGAATGAATAATAAATAATAAAAGGGTAAGCTGTGTTGTATGGGGTATGAGGTGGGGCTGCCATTACTGTGTGGGATAGAGATTGGACTGGTAGATTGAGAAAAGCTTTTTGGAGGAAGGGAGTATTTGAGTGGAGCTTTTAAGGCGGTAGAGAAACATCAGCTAGAGAGATGGAGGCAAGATATCCTAAGCCTTGGAAACAGCCTGGGCATTGGTATGGAGGTGGGAAAATCGGAAGATTAATTGGAAGGAGGTAGGGAGGACAAAGACTTGTCTACTTTGGCTGGAGTGCAGAATTTGGGGAAGGGAGTAACGTGAGAAGTTTGGAAAAGCAGGCTGCTGCAGCTTGTGGGAAGCCTTGACTGCTAGGCAAAGGCGTTTCAAATGTACTTGGGAGGCCACGGGGAACTTTTGAAGGGTTTTTGAGCCTTCCTGATCATGAGTGACATGACCAGATCTCTGAGCTAAAAAAAACCTGATGGGATAATGTGTTAGGTTGGAAAAGAGAGGAGGCACAAGACCCGGCTATCGGGCAGCATCGGAAGAGAACCCTACAGATCCTTGGGCCAGTCTTTCCATTTTTCAGATGAAGAAACTGAATCCCAATAAAGAGGAGGGTCTTGGCCAAAGTCACAGAAGTAGTGGGGGATCGTGAGAAGGTCTCGAACTCCGGTTCTCTTATCTCCCACTCCATCGACCTTTCTACTAGTGTTTCTAGGTGGATTGTCACGAGGTCCCGTGTTAACAGTGCTGGTGGCAGAAATGGGAGGTTTGGGGGTAAATGTGAGAACTTTGGGCTATTGTAGGAAAGACATTGATTGGTCTTCAGACAATCTGAATTATACCCCCTCCTCACCTGGTCACTTCCCAGCTCAGGGCCTCAGTTTCCTGCTCTGAAAAGGGGAAAATCTTCGCACCACCTTGTGATAGAAATCATATTTTTGTGTTCTTATAAATCTGACTCAATTCTCTACATATTTGAGAAACGAAGCTTTATGAGAAACACTTGCTATAAAGCCCTCCACCAAATTTATTGTTTCCCTTCTTCTAATCTTGGTTGCATTGGGGGGTTTTCTTTTGTACAAAACTTTTTAAATTTCATTGAATCAAAATGATTGTTTTTATTTTTCATAAAACTCTCTGTCTTGTTTGGTCATAAATTCTTCCCTTATCCATACATCTGACAGGAAAGCTTTTCCTTGTTCCCCTAATTTATTTATGGCTTTCCTCTTTATTCCTCTTTTCCATAAGTGTAATCTTATGGAAGCTTTTCGCAGGAGGGCACACTTACTGGTTAGGGTAGCTGGCAGCCTTTGACGGGCACTGCCAGCCTGCGGAGGTATTCTTGCTAGCCCAGGAGGGGCTTCTGGTCTGTGGTTGGTCCCCTGCCCTGGCTCCAGTTAGACGATGCTGCCTCCCCCTGGCTGTCCCAAAGCCTGGAGGAGAAGGAGGGGGCAGGGCAAGCTGGTTGGCAAGAGCAGTTGCTGGCTGGTTGTGAGGTGCCCCAGTGAGAACTTGAGGCGCAGAGCTCCAGCTCGGGTTTCTCTTGGTAGGGAGGGCTCCAGGCTGGCCGGCCTGGGTTTCTGATGACTCTGGACACATGCTGAGTGTGTGTTACCCGGCCCCTTCTGAGAGGGACAGGGGGGAAGGTGGTTGTGGTGCCCTGGCCCTGGGAAATAGAACTGGTGTACACTGCCTTCCAAGTACAAAGCAGAATTCTCTTCTTTTCCTTCTCCTTTCCCCTCATTCTCCTCATTTTTTTAACCTCTTTTTTTCCTCTCCACCTTCTGGTGTGTCCCCCCCCCCCTCCCCTTTACCTCCAAGATTCTTCTCAGAGGGTTTTTATTCTTTATTCTTGTTTTTGTTTTTGTTTTTAGCCCTTCCCTTTCATCATAGAATCAATACAATGATTGGCTCCAAGGCTGAAAAGCAGTAAGAGTTAGGCAATGGAGATGGAGTGGCTTGCCGGATCACACCAGCTAGGAAGTGTTGGAGGCTAGATCTGAACCCAGGACTTTCCATCTCTTGGCCTGGCTTTCAGTTCACTGAGTCATCCATCTATCCCCTTTCCTCTTTAACCCTCGAGTATCTCCATAGAGGTCATGCTCCCCCTTTATGGCTGGATAAACCAAGGCCAGCAAAAAGTAACTAATGATGTGATGAATCATCTTGATGTAATTTGATTAGTGGTGGTAAGGCCCCTCTTCTCCTCCCCTCCCCCAGATTCATTCTGCCTACTAGCCTTGATCCTGGGGATGCTGCCCATGGTGGCTAAATACACACACCAGCACATAAATATACATGAATGCAAACACACACACAGAATTTATAGCAAGAAGTCCTGAATTTGAATCCTGATTCTGCTGCTTATTATCTGCGTGATCTTGGCCAAAACCACTTCTCCTCCTTTGGTTCTTATATTCTTTATTCTAAAATCTCTCCTGGCTTTGGCATACTACAATCCTGTTAATTGTAGAGTTAAGCCTGGTTGAGACAGAATCCAGGCTTTATCAGTCACTAATATTTTAGTATGAGTTATCAGCTTTTTCTTCCCCACCTCCACTCCCCGTATTGGACTTTGGGGTGGAATTTTGAGTGTTGGGGAGCAGAAGTGGATTATGGAGGTCATCTTATTCCTAGCTGGCAGGGGGAGGTAGGGAGGCACTGCTAGCTCTGCATAGATATTTCTTGCTCTCCTGCAAATTGTACTGGGTTCACCTTATAAATAAAACACTCCACCACATACCATTTAGAACTCTACAGCTCTGGCCCAAGGGGATTGTCCCTCCTTTTCTATTGAAATAATTACCCCAATTCTTGATAAAAATCCTGAATGTCAGAGCTGGAAGGGGATGTCCAAGGGGCCATTGATCTAGTCTAACCTCCTGTTTTTACAGCTGAGGAAACCAAGGCTGGGGGATGGAGATTTGTAAATATGGCTAACTTGAACCTCTGCCCTTCTGTCCCCTGGCTGGCTAGGCTTCAAGGAGACTGCCTTCCTCTACGCCATCTCCTCAGCTGGCCTGACCCATGCCCTGGCTAAAGCGTGCAGCGCCGGGCGCCTGGAGCGCTGCACCTGTGACGAGGCGCCGGACCTGGAGAATCGGGAGGCCTGGCAGTGGGGAGGCTGTGGGGACAACCTCAAGTATAGCAACAAGTTTGTCAAAGAGTTCCTGGGGAAGAAATCCAGCAAGGACCTGCGTGCCCGCGTGGACTTCCACAACAATCTTGTGGGGATGAAGGTGAGCTGGGGCCCTTGCCGGGGAGAGAAAGGGATGGAGGGAGGGATGGGTCCTCATCTGTCCTTTTGTCTTGGGTCATCCCATGGCCTTGGAACTCCAGAAGCATTTCAGAGTTGGAAGAGAGCAGCTGTGGTGTTCCATTCAAGCCCCGCCATCCCATTCCCATCAGCATTTTGCCTTGGCTTGAAGACCCCCAAGGAGAAGGAATTCCTTCTTTCCATTCCACTTGGGCAGAGACCAAGTTTGTTTTTTCCTGCCGTCGAGCCTAAATTTGTTTGTTTGTGATTTTCATTCATAGTTCCTGATTTTTATAGATATTCCTTTGCTATTTTTTCTCTCAGTTTCCTGTGGTGGGCAAGAGCTTTCCCAGAAATGTGGGTGGGTCACCTAGAACCATTACAATTCTCTGGTCATAATTGACTGGATTTAGAACAAGAAGTGATCTTTTGGTCAAACCACCCCATAATACATATGGGGAAAACTGAGTTCCAGAATGATTTCATGACAGTATATATGTCCAAAGTCAAAAATAGAATAAGAAGCATAGCTGGATGGGGGCAGCTAAGTGGCTTGCTTGATTGAGAGCCTGATCTAGAACTGGGAGTTTCTGGGTTCAAATCTGACCTCAGACACTTCCTAGCTGTGTGACCCTGGGCAAGTCACTTAACCTCCCATTGCTCAGCCCTTACCACTCCTCTCTGTTGTAACTGATATACAGCATTGATTCTAAAATGGAAAATAGTTTTTTTTAAATAATGCAGTTGTGAGAATAAATAAAATAATGTTTTTGTGAGTGTTTTTTAAACATTTAAAGCAAGATATGACTATATGGTGGTGGTTGTTATCATTAATATCACTAATAACGATATTAATAGCATAAGCACCAAAAAGGAGCTTGGAAATAATTGAATCGACCACTCTTCTTTTACAGAGAAAGAAAGCAAGTCTCTATGAGTTAGTGCCATTACTAAGACTAAACTTAATAATGATAATTAACAACAACATTATCAATAATTAGCATTCTTGTAGCCCTTTAAGGTTTGTGAAATGCTTTACAAATATTATTTCTTTGATTCTCATACCATCTGGGAGGTAGACATTATTATCACTCATTTTCCAGAAGAGGAAACTGAGACAGATGGTGGTTAAGTGACTTGCCCAGGGTCATGCTACTAGTAAGTGTCTGAAGCTGAATTTAAACCCACATCTTCTTGATTCCAGGTCTAGGGCTCTATCCACTGTGACACAGCTCCCAAGACAATGCTTAAATTTTTTTTTCTTTTAAACCTTTACTTTCTGCCTAGTAAAAACTTTCAGACAGAAAGGCAAGAGGTCAGGGAAGCAGGGTTAAGTGATTTGTCCAGGATCACATAGCTAAGAAGTGTCTGAGGTCAGATTTGAACCGAGGCCCTCCTCACTCCAGGCTTGGTGCTCTATATTCTGTGATACCTTGTTTCTGGGGCAGGGATTTTTAGCTTGTTGAATGAATGAAGGAGATGACGAAAGTAGGAGGGAAATGCCTTGATGTGTGGGGAGGAAGGGAGGAGTTCTCACCCAAACTAAAGGGATCATGATGGTTGATGCTGGAGCACAGGGGTTCTGACTTAGGGTGACCTAATATAAATGCAGCAAACTATGCACCCAAACCCTAGTTATGGGCAATTCCTTCCATCTGTGGGGACAATTTATACTTTCATAGTCATTCTCTCATTGGATCCTTGCAGTATAGTCCCTTGAGGCAGTATCCTATTTGATAAGTGAGGAAACTGAGGCTCAAAGATTGTATAATGTTGACAAGCCACATGGGTTGAAGCAGAATGAGGGCTAGAATCTAACTTTGAATTCTCCATCTAGCGTTTTACCCCTATTGTGCTTTGTTGGCCAGATTTTAAAAGAAATTATGCTGTAAGCCTTACATGTCACTTAATTTTTTTTTCTGGAGTCTAATTTCAAAAAATAAATTACAAACTCCTTAGGGGTTTGTCGTTCAGTTGTTTCTGTCATGTCCAACTCTTCATGACTCTGGTTGGGGTTTTCTTGTCAAAGATACTGGACTAGTTTGCCATTTCCTTCTCCAGCTCATTTTATAGATGAGGAAGCTGAGGTAAGCAGGGTTAAGTCTGAGGCCAGATTTGGACTCAGAAAAAGAAAATTTTCTGACTTTAGGCTTCATATTCTTTCTACTGCACCAATCAGCTGCTTCTCCTTTAGGGTAGATATTGTGTTTTATTTCAACTTTGTAGCCCTTAGTGCCTAGGATGTATCCTCACACAAAATTTAATATGTAATTAATTGAATTGATCTTTCTGGTACTCAGATCTTAGTGCTGGTCTTTGAACTCTGAGGTTAAAATTGATCCTGGCCAAAATCCTAACCTGAAATAGTAGGAGATGGTTTGTGAGAATGTGGATTCTGTGAGCACCAAGAGCCAGCGTGGGTTCACTACGAACATATCAGACCATAGCAAATGTACTTTGCCTTTTTCACTGGGCTGTAGATCAGGGAAATAATATAGACACAGATACAGATTTTAGAAAACATTTGAAAAAAGTCTCTTGTAACTTCTCTGTCTTTGGGGAGGGATATCAATAGTTTCATAGTCCACTGAAAAATGGTACCCAAAGAGTCAATTGCTATGTTGATTATTATCCATCTGGGGAGAAGTCTCTAATAGAGTGGGCTAGAGATCTCCACTTGCCTTTATTTTGTTTAACAATTTTGTCTGTGACTTGGATGAAGCTATAGAAGGCTTAGCAGATTTTCAGATGACACAAAGCTGGGGGGAAAGCCAAGAAGTTGGGTGGCAGAGCTGGGGGTCTAAAACATGTCTTTTTTTAAAATTCTCTTTCTTTTCTGTCTTAGGATCAATACTGTGTTTGGGTTCCAAAGCTGAAGGGCTGCAAGGGCTAGGCAATGAGAGTTAAATGATTTGTTCAGGCTCACACAGCTAGGAAATATATGAATTCAGATTTGAACCCTGGACCTTTCTTCTCTAGACCTGGCTCCCATTCCACTAAGTAAAACATGTCTTAATAGGTATGAGTAAGGGACTGAAAATAGCAAGATGAAAAATTTCCCAAAGATCCAGGATTTTACCTGAAGAGGCATCTAACCTTGTTCCATCGGCACAAACCGCAGCCCCTCTATACCTTACTAGCCAGTTCCACGACTTGCTGTGGTCAGAAAGGTCATGGCACTGTGGCCTCACTTCTGGTGATGAGCCTCCTCACACTTAGCGTCTATGTCTGTTGTCTTAGGACTGACCAACTTAGCCGTCTCTGGCCGGTACTCAAAGACCTTTTAGCTTGGGGAGAGCTGCCAGATCTCAAGCGTTGTTGGCCCCAGGAGGAGTCGATGGAAGAAGATTTCAGAGGAGACAGAATTAAATATGAATGAATATGAAGTTTTAGATGAAAAAATGATCCACAGTACAAAAACTAGATGAGAAAAGGAAGCGGAACTTGGTTTGATGGCACCTAATAGGTAGAAAAAGACCAGGGAAGACAGATGGGCAGGAGGAAGTTCATTGACAGCAGTCGCTTAAAAAAAAAAAAGGCTCACATCATCCTGGGTCAACACAATGTCTAGAAAAAGGAAGGAGGTAGTTCCACTGGACTCTGTGCTAGTGGGTAGGACTTGGGAGGCAGAGAGGGGAGGGAGATTTTATTAGGGATTTAGGGATTTATTTACTAGGCATCTATTGAGTTGATTCTGTGGTTTGTTGGTGTAATATAAAAGCAGTGTATCATGGGAGAAAAAGTCATTGATCAGGAGTCCTCGCATGGCTATTGACTAATTCGGGGGACTCACCGGGTCCCAGTATATAGACCTAGAGGGGGTCTTTAGAAATTATCTAGTCTCCGTTTCTTCGCCTCCCCAGGGCTTAGCACAGTGCCTGGCACATAGGAAAGTGATTCCTCCTTGTTCATCGACGGTTCCTAATTTTACCGACTTGCTCAAAGTGACCCAGGCAGCTGATGGGAGACTCGGAATCGAAAGCCTTTTGAGCCCCCCATTCCACATTTCCACTCTGCCAGGCTGCCTTTCCAAGTTGGTTTTTCCCTCCCTAAAATGGGAAGGAGGAGCTTTGCACTCTGGGCTCTGCAGGGTCACAGAAAGGAGAACATTTTGCAAGCCTTCAAGAAATCGGAGCTAGGATGCTGATGACGACGCTTCCCTTCCCTTTGGAGGCTGCCCGCCGTGATTATGTGGCCAGGTTGTCATTACCCAATCTGCCAGGTCTCTGCGGGGAGCTCCCAGGCTTTTGGCCCCAGCCCCGGGAGGAGAAGAGCCGGGCCACGCTGGTGGTCTCTCCCCATCTCCCTGACAGCATGCTTTTTCCCATTTCCCGCCTGCCGGCTGGCTTGTCTTTGGAAAAGGCCCTCCGGTGCTGAGCCGGGGGATGTGGGGGGGCCTCATAGCTGGGCCAGTAATCCCCGGGACAACGCGACTCCCTCCACCCCCCAGACAGGAGCTGTGCGTCTCTGGGTGGGGGGAAGCTGGCCTTCTCCAAGGAGTCCAGAGCATTTTCTTTCTCCCTCCTAATCTATCCCCCAGGGGTGCCCCCAGCCCAGGAGTCCATCAGACCTGTCATGTCCTGCTAAGTGTTTGCCATATGACCTCAATAGCTAATGAAAGACCCAGCTTGTCTGGTGTGAAGATGAGGTAATTAGAGCAAGGACTTCTGTGAGCTCCCTTTTATTGGGAAGCAGGAGTTCTGAATTGCCCACTTATTAAAAAACCAATTTCCCCCCTTTCTCCGCCAAAGCCCCTCTCCCTCCTTCGGCTGGTTGACGGGAGGTGACTGGGTCTCGAGCCCCGTTGCTGGGGAGGGTGGTCTCGAGTGCAGATTAAATCAGAAAGGGCTAGTTTCCTTTCTTGTCTCTCTCACCCCTTACCCCAGCCCAAGCCCCTTTAGACTATGACTCTTTTGTAACCTATTAATGAAAAGTCAGAATATTAAAAGCACTCAATTAGTTCCACCGGGCCAGGATAAGTGATGTTTTAATTAAATTCGTCCAGGTTTCTCAGCAGAGCATCATCAAACGTGACTCCTCTCCCTGCCCCCGTCTCAAGAGAGAGTTCCCAAGCCCCTTAATCCCCCTAGGAAACCTGCCCTTTCCTGAGCTAGGTCTGTGCCCCGAAACACGGCTGGCTCGGGACGAGGACGAGGGACTAAGGCCGGCGGAGGTGCCCTCTCCTCTGCGATGTTCCCTTTCTTGAACTGTTTTTCTAATGTGATACTTGGTAATGTGGTAGGGGAGAAAGAATGCTCAAAAGGCTTTGAGTTAGGAAACCTGGGTTCAAGGCCTGGCTCTGCTATCCACTGGATAGCTGGAGGATGTTGGGTAAATCACTTAACATGTCCAGTCCTCAATTTCTCCTTTACAAAAAGGGGGAGGGGGGAGTTGCTCTAACAGCCTCCGAGGTCCCTTCTATTCCTGGTGCACCGTGATTCTGATCCTCTGTGTGCGGGTGGATCTGATTCACATCCTGTCTCTTCAGACTTCCAGGTACAGACTTTAGGGAGAAGAATGAATCTTTACATTCAAATTATGTGCATTAGTCAGTCAGAAGAGCTCTGGTCTTGGAAGGAGGGAGACTGATCTTCAAATCCTGACACTTGCCTGGCTAAGTGGTCCTGGAGAACCACTCTGAGCCTTGGTTTCCCCTTGTAAAGGGATGGGTTTGGGCCAGGTGAGCCCCGAGAGGTCCGAGGTCCTCTCCAGCCCTTCCGTTCTCTGATCTGTTTTTGTATATTATAGAGACATAGTGCTGTAGGGAGAGGGACCTTCAATGGGTAGCTTAGAAGCTTGGGTTGGAATCTTGGCTCGGACACTGACCAGCAGATGGTTTCTTCATCTTTAAAATAAGCCCAGCAAGAATAATTACCATAGGGAGCAGCTAGGTGGCTCAGTGGATGAAAAAAAAAGCCAGGTCTAGAGACAGGAAGGTCTCAGGTTCAAATCTGGTCTCAGACTTCCTTGCTGGGTGATCCTGGGAAAGTCACTTGACCTCCATTGCCTAGCCCTTACCGCTTTTCCTCCTTGGAACCAATGCACAGTATTGATTCTGAGACAGAAGGTAAGGGTTTTTTGTTTTGTTTTGTTTTTAAAGTAATTTCCTACATTGTGAAGATCTCTGGTGAGGAAAGGACTCACTGAGGAATGCCTCAGAGTCCTAGAGAATAAGGAGCACTTGATAATTCAGTTTCAGTGATAAAGACAGTGGAAAGATCATGCATGTGGAATCTGAGTTTACCCAGAGAGAGGTCCTGGCTCCACCTGTTGTGATCTGGGCCAAGTTGGACACTTTATTTAGTCTTTGTGGACTTCAGTTTGTTTACATATAAAACTAGAGTATTGAACCAAATGGCCTCAAAGGTCCCTTCCAACCCCAAATCTATGATTCTAAGCAGCTGCTGGGCATTACAAGGTGAAATGACGGACCTGCTCTTGGAACTTCAAAGTGTATAATGAATATAGGACACAGACACATAAAAACTGGAGATGCACCTTGCTATAGTGGAAAGAGGACTGGCTTTTGGAGTTGGGTTCGAATCCTGACTGCCACTGAATAGCTTCGTAACCAAGACATTTAAACTTTCTGAGTCTTAGTTTTCTCATCTGTAGAATGAGAGGGTAGAGTGGATGGCTTCTAAGATTCTCTCCGATTCTGAAGATACACTCCTATAAATGAGGGAAGACAAGAAAGGCATTAGAATAAGAAATAAGAGGAGTGTGTGTGTGTGTGTGTGTGTGTGTGTGTGTGTGTGTGTGTGTGAATCAGAGAAGGCTTCTTGGAAAAGGAAGGGAGTTTTTCACACTTAACAAAGGGCGGGTTTGTGATATTAAGGCTTGAGAACATGGCATGTCTTGTCTTTTTGTCTTGTCAGATACCCACCAGCTCTTCTCTCTTCCCTTATTCTGGTTAAGGGATTTGGGAGGCTGCCTCCAAGCAAACTCTGGTGAAATATTCATCATCTCAGGGTTTTGAATGTGTCCCCAGAAGTCTGAATTGCATTGTGGTAGCCGAAATTTATGTAAAGTCATTCACGTTGTAAGACCGGAGGGACTAGGCAGTGTCCTCCAAGGGATTTGTGATTTCATCATGGTGGGTTTGCTTGCCAATGGGGCAGATCACAACCTATCCGTGCCTTCTCATCCTGGATGTGGCCTCCCATAAATCATCCAGTGGTGCCTGGGCCATCTAGCATGCTCATGGCTTTCCTCCTCGCTTACGGTGGGAGCTCCACAATTCCTCACTCTTGCTCTGTGCTCAGATGGCCCTCTTTTCTCATCACATATCCTGGATGGTTTCTTTCATGTCACACACAAGCCATGGTCAGGTATTGGCAGCAATCTCTTCGGATCCACTAGGTATCTTCCTATTGTTGTTTGGATCACCCTTGATCCTGGTTCTTGGGATTTCATGGCATTTCAGGCTTTGCAGCCAGAGGAATATTAGGGTTCAGAGGGCAGATTTTTAATTTGGGGGAAACTTGGAGTCACTGAAACATCCACCATTTCCCCCAATTCAGTATAGTTCATTGTCTTCCTGCTGTTGGTTACAGAGGAGGAAACTGAATTCCAAAGAAGAGAATGCTTGAGGAACATGTAAGTAGGGAGATCTCACTTTTAGCTGATGAGGGAGGACTTCCTGGAGGTAAAGGCACCTACCTTGCAGGGAAGTTTTGTAGATGTGGCCCACAGGCACACATGGATGCTTTCCCTCTATATCAGTGGGTACATATTTCCTTTGCACCTAAGGCTAGAGGACATATTGATTATCTGGGGCAAAAAGAAGTTCCAACCAGCCAGCTTTGGGATTTGTAGAATTTTAATAGAATAAAATTAAAAAACATCCCCATGCTAAGCATATATGAGGAGATGGAAAGGCATCTTGTACTTTTGTGCAGTCTGGTTAGATGCTTTCTGAAATGTGAGACATGTTAGCAAGAGATCCTTAGAAGTGGTTCCCAAACTTTTTTGGCCTACCACCCCCTTTCCAGAAAAAATGTTACTTAGCCCCCTGGAAATTAAAATTTTTAAAAATTTTAATAGCAATTAATAGGAAGGATAAATCCACCTGTGGCCATCACTGCTCCTTTGGATCGCTATAGCACCCACCAGGGGGCGGTAGTGCCCACTTTGGGTATCACTAGCTTAGAGGACCCCATACAAATGCTGAGGCTTCAGATTGTCACTGGAGTTTGGGGTGGGGGAGAAGAAGGGGAAGTGGAAGAGAAGGATGGAAGGAGAGAGAACAGTAGTACTGCCTGCCTTTTACTCTTCCCTAGTTCTGGTTCTCTCTTCTGTTTTTCTTCTTTTATTCAAGTCATCCTTGTACCATTCTTGGTACCATTCCTTGCTTTGGAGCATTTGAGACCATGGGAGAAGAGCATGGAACTTGGGAATAAGAAAATGTGAGTTTGCATCCTGGTTTACTACCCTGACTTCTGAGCTTCAGTTTCCCCCTATACAAAATGGGAATAATAAACCTTACACTGCCTACTTGATAGAGCTGTGAGAAAAATGCTTTGCAAACTTTAACTGTACTCAAAACGAGATCTGTCATTATTCTAGCTAGGCAAAGGTCATGCTCTTCCCACCGACTTCTGACCCAGCATAAGCAGTGGGGTGAGGTGGGATATTATGCCCATTTTCTAGGTGGCTAGGAAGAGGGAAGGAGAACAACGACTGAATTTTCCATCCAGGCAAAGTGTGTGTGTGTGTGTGTGGGGGGGGATTCCAGGCACCAGGAAAAAGAGCCTTGACTTATTTGGTAGATTTTGTTTGTATGATTCTGTGGAGCAGTAAGGAGGAGGCTGGCTTGGCTGGAGTTGAGGTAGCATGTGGGAGAAGAAGATACAGCAGATAGAGTAGAGGAAAATGGCAGAGGGCCTTGGATGTCAGACTTAGGAGTTTGGACTTTATCCTGGAGGCAATGATTTTTGAGCAGGGCTGTGACATGTTAAAGATAGCATGTTGGGAAGATGAACAGAATGAAGGAGGGTCTCTATTGATAGCCCCACCACTGTCCCAGTCATGAAGGCTTCATCTTTAACTGTCTCCCTCATCCATGCATCCAATGACAATCTTTGCCGAGTCCTGTTGAGTTATCTCAATATTTCTTGCATCCTCAGGACTGCTCCCTGTCACCTCAGTTCAGGCCTTTGTCATCTCTTGCCTTCCCCAGTCTTATCAGAACCTCCTAACGTGGTCTCCCTGCTATTAACTTCTCCCCTTTCTGGTACATCCTGCACGGACTGCCAGAGTAATCTTCCAAATAGCTAGATCACAATGGCTCCCTAGGGCCATCGAATAAAATACAAATGCTTGATCCAGGCAAGCAAGACTTTCCCTCAGCTTCTGTCCCCATTCCTTTCTTACATTATTCCCCTACAGTCACACTGGTTTCCGCTCCTTCCTTGGTTCCTTCTTGTCCTGAGTGAACTATTGGTTTGGTGAAATCTTTGTTTCGGGTACCTTCTCCATCAAGTTTTCTAGGACTTACCTCTTCTACTCGCTTTGTCCTCCCCACAGGTGAAAGGGATCACTGATCTCTTCCTTCTTGAGTTGATCACAGCCCTGGGCGTGATTCTCTTTTATTTCCTGGTTATTTGTATTTGTCTCATTCTTGACCCTCCTCCCCCCCTCATTAGATGGGTAGTTTCTGGAGAGCAGGAATTGGGCCACCAATTCTGATTAAGTGATCCATTTGTTGAGGAGATAATTTCTCCAAGTAGACCTGAGTCCTTGTAGCTGACCAGGGCACAGGGGTGCTTGGTTTCCCCTCTACCCCCCCATGACTCACCCCACCTGTTCCTTCTCTCCCCAGGTGATCAAGGCTGGTGTAGAGACCACCTGCAAATGCCACGGGGTTTCTGGCTCCTGCACTGTCCGCACCTGCTGGCGCCAGCTCTCACCATTCCACGAAGTGGGCAAACAGCTGAAGCAGAAATACGAAGCTTCCCTTAAGGTGGGCAGCACCACCAACGAGGCCACAGGTGAGGCTGGAGACATCCCACCTCCGAGAAGGGCTCTGGGCTCCTCTGGGACGAGCACTGACCCTCTGCCACGCACCCCAGACCTGGTCCACTTGGATGACTCCCCCAGCTTCTGCCTGGCGAGCCGGTTCTCTCCGGGCACAGCTGGCCGGAAGTGCTACAAGGACAAGAACTGTGAGAGCATGTGCTGTGGGCGTGGGCACAACACGCAGAGCCGGGTGGTGACTCGGCCCTGCCAGTGCCAGGTGCGCTGGTGCTGCTACGTTGAGTGTAAACAATGCACCCAGAGGGAGGAGGTCTATACCTGCAAAGACTGACCACCGGTCCACCTGCCTTCTCCTCCCCATTTGGGGCTGGGGTGGTGGGAGGGTACAAGACTCGACTCTGACTCTGGCCTGGAGACAGACACACAGGGTTTGACAGGGGCGTTTCTTGGATTCAGAAGGCAATGTTAATGATGTAAGCACTTTGGGGTGTGTGTGCGTGTGTGTGAGAGTGTGTGGTTGTGTGTACGTGTGTGCACACAGGGTGCTGGTGGGACGACCTAGCTGTATTGCCCTTCAAGTCCTTCCCTCTCTTCCTCCCTTCTCCTCCTCCACACCAAAATTTGACTCTGGGACCCCAGTTACCAACTCAGTGTGAACTGTTGTAAAAGTTGTCTCTGGCCTCCTCCTCCTCCTCCTCCTCGATTCCATGCATTTTCTCCCATCTGTTAACTTGCTGACTATCCCCCCCACCGAAACCAAAGTAAGAAGTCCAAGATGCATGTGGGACTCCTTCCCCCCATTCCTGTACTCTCCTCCCAGTCTTTCTTTGGTCAGAACTGAGGGAACAAAATGAGGAGGAGGAGGGAGTGTGATAGGGATCTCCTTTTTATGGAGGGCAGGGTGTCTTTCTTTTGAAGCCAAGGAGCTTTAGGTGGCAAATAAACAGAATTTTCAAGCTAGAAGGGACTTTAAAATCCAGCCCCCTGATGCCTCAAGAGGTGAGGGCCTGGACTTGGCCCACAGACTCATTGGCAACAGAGTGAGGACATGAAAACAGGTTCTAGGGCAAACCTTGGAGCAATGAACCATCATAGGAGAAAGGGAAATTTTCACCCAATGTGTGGGAAGAACTTCCTAATGATGAGACATGCGCTAATGTGGAATGGGCCTGTTGAACAAGTAGTGAGTTCTCTTTCTTTGAAGGCTGTCCGTGGCCACTTGTTGGGGGATACTGTATCAGGGATTCATGATCCATGGATACATTCATCTGGGGGAGAGGTTAACTGCCTTTCAGTTTAGAAGTTGTGATCCTGCCTCCTGGCTTCCCATTCTCTTTCCACACTCTCCAGCCCTCCCTTCAGCTCCTCACCAACAGGGATGATGGAACAGGAGAGAACTTCAGAACCCCAAAGAGACAGGAGTCCAGAGGACAAAGGCTCCTGACTTGCCCACCTGGTTCCCTAAGCCCCCTGCCCTTTCTTAGCACTATCACTGACTTTGGAAAGCAAGACCACTAGAAGGCTGTCTTTGGAGTTTTTGTCTGAATCAGGGAATTGGATTCCTGGCCCTTGTTCCTTCCCCATTCCTGTCCTACCAGGGGGTTGATATCATTGAATTTTTCCTTCCCTTCTTTCCTAGAATGACACCAGGCACTTCTCTTCTAGTTAGAGCAAATGTCAGTGATGATTTCGTTGTCGTCATTTGTTGTTAATATTATTATTAATTATTATTATTTTTATTATTCCCTACCCCCTGCGCATCTCATCTCATATATGCGCATACTTCCTTCTTCTAAAGGGGTGGGTAGAGCCCTAGTGGGGCAGTGAGACTCTCGCACCTGGATAAGGGGATTGTACTTGTCTGGTCTTTATCCATAGACGGTCTATCCAAGTGGTATAGCTGGCCCACCTCCTGCCTCAACCTTGTCCTAACCCTTTTTCCTCCCTTGACTCTGCTTTGTGTTTTTTTTTTCCTGGAAACCACTAAATTGAAGAAATAAAAAAAAAACAAAGCAAAAAGATAAAAACACACACAAAAAGACACAAAACCGTTCCTGTCCATTGAGTAATCTGGGATGGTAAAACCCAATGGCCTGAAAGGAGAGGGTACCTTCATGAGGAATGACCTTTTTCTTCCCCAATTAAAAAATAATCTACGCTTCTAAAGCTGTGAAGTAGAGTCCAACCTCCCCCTTAGGAACCCTTGAACATACTGGGATTCAATGAGACTTCCAGCCCTTTAGCTTTCTTTGTGTCTTCTGGGATTTCATGAGCTGTTGGCCAGTGGCCCAGGGTTCCCGGTGCCAGTTGAAGCAGTGATAACCAGGATGACCCTTTGGATTTGTTCTGTTTTGCCTTTCCCTGAGAATGGAAGATTTGATTGAGTTTCCTTTGGCTGAACTCTCCTGAACTTGGCATTGGAGGGAAGGGAAGAGGACGAGGTCCTGGGGGAGAAGGGGTTTGTGAAGGTCCTTTGGGTGGGTTAATTCACATACTAGCCACTCCTTGTTGTGCTTCTACTGCAGGGTTTGGGGTGGGAAGAGAAATTCTGGGGTGAGATTATCTAAGAGTGGGTAACGAGGGAGAGAAAAGAAATTCTCTTAAGCTAAGATCATGTGAAGTGAATGCTATTTCTCTGGGGTGTTTGGGGATGGAGACCCACCAAGGTGGTAAGAGGGTAGGGGTTGGGGAGACAAAGGACTTGGGCTGCCCTGAGTTTCTTTTGGTGGCCTAATGGTGAAGGGGGCTTGAGGGATGACTTTAAGTTGGTAGAGGAGGAGGTGTAATAAATAAAGCCATTTGTAAAACACCATCTTACTGATACAGCTGGAATTGGATGAAGCATTAAATGCTGCATTACTGGAGCACAACCCTCCATGCTCTCATCTGCTCGCAAGACAACATATATTTATTGTCACAAAATTTCCCAAAGAAACTTCTGGTTTGAATGTGGTATCGTTAGGCCCTGTGTGAGGCGTTTCTCTTCTCTCTCTTAGAAATCAACAAGAATTTGTTAGTTGCCTAAATGTACAAAAAAGACAAAAGACAGTCCCTGTCCTCAAGGAGCTCACAGTCAAAGTCCTTTCTCTCTTTCTCTTAGGGCTAAGAAGGCAGATGGAGCCCAGGATGGAGCCTGATGGCTTTTGGGGTCCCATTACCTGGAGATAGTTCTTTGGTCATAGAATTTAAAATTATTCTGTCAGGCCTAACTATGTATTTTAGAGGTAAAGGAGCTGAGTGGGTAATCCAATAGCTTGTGACAGTGTTTTATATATATATATATACATATATATAAAGTATATGTATATTTCTCTATGTGTGTATATGTATGTGTGTGTATATATGTATATATGAGCAATGTGTGTATGTATGTGTATATATATATATATATAAATATAAAATGTGTGTGTATAATTTTTTCTTTTTCCAAGCCACGTGTTTGACGGGGAGAAAGAAGAGCTAGGAGATCATTAGAGAAAGGGTAGAGGCAGGAGCAGCAATAAGGAACTACTGACAGGAGACTCCTAGTATCCTAATTCACACACTGAAGCCTGGAGAGTCACTGTATTTAAAAACAAACATATTTATGTAAATGTAGATATCTCACTTTCCTGTTATATATTGTAAATAGTAAGGTTGATTCTCCTGTGGTCCAGAAGGAAAAAAAGAAGTAAAATAAAAATAATATTGGAATAAATAATACAGACTCACCTCATATACCAACAGGTAGCGTATGAATTCTGAGCTCTCCCAAATTGGGGAAATACAAGTCAGGACCTAAAGGCAGCATAAAGATCAAGGATTTAGGGCTGGAAGGGAACTTTGAGGTCTATTCTCTACCCCACCCTCCACCCTTACCCCTCATTTTTCAGAGGAGGAAACTTTGAGGCTCATGCCTAAGAAGTGACTTGGCCTAGGTCATATGGGCTGGCAGTAGCAGAATTCACATTTGAACCTAGGGTCTCTGGTTCCAGATCACAGGGTTCTTTTCACCTCACCAGGGATCGTCAGGTGTGTGTTATTTGTGAGTTAGGTTTCGGCTTTGCTTGACTTGTATTCTGTTCACGTGATCTCCAGATAGATGCCAATGGGTATTTGGGGTGGGGGGGGGAGGTGAGAGTACAGACAGTCACACTGTTGTGACAAGGGAAGTCCAGTTCAAAGGCTTAAAAAAAAAAACAACCCTCCTTCATAATCCCCAAAAAGTTATTGATAGATTTAGCTTTTTTAATTGGGGAGGAGGGGCTCCTTCTCTCATCCTTCCATTCCCCATTCCCATTGGAATTGTTGGGCTGCACAAGTTGGAGGGATAAAGCTGTTCGTACTCTCAGTGACAAGACTGTCAAATCCAAGGCACAGTGCATTCTTTATTTATATCTCTTTACGGGAAGGTCCCAAGGTGAAGGAAGATGATTAAAAAAAATCAATTATCACATTTAGCTCTATTTCAAAAATATTAAGAAAAATGTAATTTTTTAAACAAGGCAAATAAAAAATGTTTGCTGGCTTGTTTATTTTATGTGTGAGTGTAGTGTGTGTGTGTGTGTGTGTGTGTGTGTGTGTGTGTTCAAATTTAAGTGAAGTGGTTCTCTGCCTATACCTATTATACCCACATGCTCTTATTTATTGGACTTGTGTGATGGAGATTTCTAGGAGAAAAAAAAATACACACGCACACACATAATGTATATGTGTAGCTACAGGAATATTTTGTCTGTGTAGTCCTTTTTATCAATGCAGATCCCAGGGCTTAGGAATTAAGTCTCAGTGCTTGAAGTACACAGAAGTGAAATAATTTGCCCAGTGGGACATAACTAGTATGGGTCAGAGATGGGATTTGAACCCAAGTCTTCAAGACTTCAAGCCTAATTCTCTGTTCACTAATGCCTTTGAGTTATAGAGCCCTACCTAGGGCAGGGTGACAGGGGCTTTGCCTAAGGATGTGGAATTTAGAAGCTGACAGCTTTTGCTGGCTTTCAATAGTGGGATTAAAAAGGGCTTAGCACTTAGCAAGAATAATTAGCTTAAACCAGAAGCTACCAGATGGCAAGCTGTGTGTCCCATGCCACACCCACCCAGCACACACAAGGGGCAGTGTCCATTTGGGCTCTCTTCCCTCTCCCTTTCTACTGAAGATGCCTTTCCTATATTGGTCCATGCTTGTATTCCTTGCTCAAAGTGAAAAAAATTCCTAGTTAGGGTTGTGCACACATGTGAATGGAGAAGGAAATCCAAAAGAAGCCTGAAACTTCAGTCTTCTCTCCAGAAACCCTACCAGCACTGCCAAGAACTAAGAACATGTGTTCTTCCCTGGCTTTGGCCAAGTGGAATGGGCCCATAACTCCAGAAGGGATTAGGTCAAGGTGTGTGTATGTGTGAGTGTGTGATTCTGTGATGGAGTGTATGTGTATATGTCTGGTCTCTGTGTGTGTGTGTCCTCTCCTCTCCCCATTCCTGAAACCAGGGGTGATAGTGGGCAAGCAGTCTCACCAGAGAGGAGACTCTTCCGTTATCATTCCCCAGCCTCTAGCTTAGACTCAGTAGTCCTATAGGGCTGCTTCCCTCCCTTTCCCTCTCCCTCTCCCTCTGTTTTCTCCCTCTCTCTTCTCCCTCATCCTCATCCTCATCCTCTCCTTCTCCCCCTCTCTCTTCTCCCTCTCTCTCTTCTCCCTCTCCCACATCTTCATTCTCTCTCTCTCTCCTCTCTCCTTTCTCCTCGCTGCCAACCCCTGCCTCCTTCCACCATAAAATATGGCCTTCAGGCCTCTGTGGGAAAGATTTCCTGAGTTTGGGAGGTGAGGATGGGCTCAAGGGCCTCTCAATCACTCTCTCCTCTTCCCTTGTATGTTTGTACCTTGATCTCCCTCTCAGATCACAATTTTTAGATAGGAAAGAGTCTGTACATATCATCTAAGTGGAAGGAGAGCTAGATTTTTTGGTTTGACCAGCGGTCCTTGCTTTGGCTTTCAGCACTGATCCTGACCACGGGCAACTGCTTGATGAACTGTTTTGGGCCTCAGTTTCCTCATCTGTAAAATGATAGGATTAGACTAGATGGTCTCTCAAGCCCCTTCTAGAAGGAACTTTTCTGGCACAGAGGCTATCTTGAATCTTACTCCAATCCTTTCCCCTTCTCCCCACTCTCCCTGTCTCCTTGTGTCCATCGGCATCTCCCTCTTTCTCTCAAAACTGGAGCTTGACCTGAGAAGAGTGGCCAAGATGTTTAAAGGTCTGGAAACCCTAGAGTCCAGCAGAAGGAGCTGAAGTTAGTTGTTGTCAGGGAGGGTTCCTTCTTAGAACCAATCAGTCTCCCAACCTGGCCTGGCCAGGGCACCAGCCCAGCCCCTTTGTCCTTGTCCCAAACCCAGGCTGGCCCTCTCAGAGTAGGAATGTCAGCATTTGCTTTGGACAAGAACGACCTTGTTGGGGAGGGTTGGAGGCAAGAGGGTCGGGCCTGAGCGGCTACGAGCTTGGGAAAGGTGAACACTAACATAGGAAGAATTTGTGTATTCTTTTTGATGTCTTATGAGAGCTTAAATTATTTTTCTCTACCTCATGTGTATAGCTTGTAGGTATAAATCTGATTCTGAGTGACTGTGGAGAATGTATTTAAATTATTTAACACCTTTGTATAACAAAAACCTGAGAACAAAATGAAAACAATAAATAAATGTATTTTAAATTATAGTTGGTGTCTGCCCTTCATTGGTCAGTTTGGGATGGGCTGGGAGGAAGAGGAGGGCTATGACAAAAGGAAAGTTATCTGGGGAGAGAATATTCAATTCAACAAATATTAGTGATTCCCATGTACAGAACTTGAGCTGAACTCAAGGAGAAATATGAAGACCAGCTAGGAGCCCATCCTGGCCCCCATGGAGCTCACCGTTGAGGTGAAAGGAGAAGACTCAGACATGGATAAACTGTTCCTACCCTTGGCCTAAGGGGCCCCAGCCTGTTGGCCCATACTCTGGATTCACCTAAGCCAAGTTCTGTCCTTGGGGAGCTAAACCCTGTGGAGCTGGCGCTCCAACTTTTCTCTCACTGACTTTCTCTTGTTTGTTATCCCACCCCTTCTCCCCCTCCTACTTTATGAGAAAAATCTCTAACAAAGGAAAAGGGATTCATAAAAAAAGTACTCAGCTGGGTAGTGAGGTGGCTCATTGGATCGTGAAACAGGCCTAGAGAGAGGGGATTTTGTCATCCAAAAATGTTTAATTAAAAAATAAAGGACGGAGGGCATCTGAGTGACTCAGTGGATTGAGAGCCAGGCCTAGAGAATGGAAGGTCCTGGGTTCAAATATGGCCTCAGACACTTCCTAGCTGTGTGACCCTGGGCAAGTCACTTAACCCCAATAGCCTAGTTCTTGTTAGTCTTCTATCTTGGGACCAATACACAGTATTGATTCTAAGATGGAAAGTAAGGGTTGATAAAAAGGGGGGGGGGGGAAGAAAAGAAAAGGCATTCAGTGAACCAAACAGAGAGGAGGTCTTTATTTCTGTCACTGCTACATAAATGCCTAGAACACAAAAGACAAGCAGGAGTGAACAAATATTTAAAATATAGAACAACATTCCATCCCACTTAGGTTGCCCTGGGATTTCATGGCGTAGCTGAATAGATGTTTCGTATTTGCCTCAGACCTGTACTGTGTGAGGGACCCACGGTGGCCAGGTATGGCTTTAGAGGCCCTCCAGACGGGGGCTCGCCCTCTGTCGCAGGAAGGACCTGCCACTAGGAGAATGATACCATCCAGAGACTCTTCAACCTATAAGGTTCCAGCTCTGGAAACATCTGCTTCTCAGGTTCCCCTTTCAAGGAAAGAAACCCAACACAGAGGGGACAGCCAGGGACTGGATGGCCAGCCTTGGGCCAGCCTATGCAAATATACTCTCACCGTTGTGTTTAGATGGAAATGACCCCCTCTTCTCTCTGCCTCTTCTTCTTAAGTTATAGTAAGTCTAAGAAAAAGCTGGCCAAGTCCCAAGTGAAGGGTTCAAAGGATGGAGGGGCAGAGCCTTTCCCTAGTTCTAATTTTTTTTTCCAAGGGGGTGACTGCCTCAGTCCTCACCATCTTGGATCCAACCCGCTCCCAAGTCCATCATCCAGAACTCACCGGAGGCCAATGTGCATTCTACTAGCAAAGGGCCAGAGTACTTATTTCCACAGAAATAGGCCTAGGAGCAGACCTGCTACAATGGAATAAAGAGCATGACCTTTTAAGGAAATTGGAGAAGGGCAAAGAACTGCATGAGACCATAGGATGCTAAGCAATTCTCTAAGAGAAACAGGATATTTGAGATCATCTAGTCCAGCCTAATGGAGAATGGATTTTGCTAATTTGTTAGTTGCTAATTTGCTAATTGCTAATGGAGAAATGCATGCTTAGAGAAAGAAAAAGACTTGCCTAAGTTCACACATAATAAATAGCCGAGCTAATAAGAACTCAAGTCTCCTGATATATCAATTGCTCTTTATAGTATCAGGAATACTCCATTTTTTCCTGTCCCTGTCCACCTCAAATAATTCCTTATTCAACACGAATAAACAGGAAATGAATTCTAGCCTTTACTATGCACATAGGAAGAAGATTAATTCATTTTACTTCTTTAAGGGTATGTCAACATTTTAATACATTCATTGACTAGAAATCAGTTCAGAATTTCTGATATTCCAATAGGACAATAGAGCTATTTACCAAATCTTCCAAGTTCCCCCCACAAGCTTCTTGCAACCCCAAAGGGATATATAGGGACTAGCCCCTCTGGTGTGAGGGCTTGCCAAACCCATTTCAGGGCTGCTCATCCATCCACCTGGCACCCAGCTCTCACCTGTGGCTCCAAGAAGCTGTAGCACATGCAGTGATCACATCCCAGTAGACCATCTTGGCAGATGGACAAACCACTGAAAAGGCACCAGACCCGTTGTTGAGTTAGGAGCGGTTTTTACCCTGAGCATATGAAGACATCCCTGAGTAGAATGGGTGGGTGGGAACACTGTTCCAACAGCCATGAAAAGGGCTGAAGCAGGCATTGTGGAGCTCTTAGAGCTTGACCAGATGTGGAAGACGCCAAGGTCAACATCATGGTCCACAGAATTGTCCTAACTTTTGTCTGATCCCTGGACTTAGATTCCACTGGAAGAAAGAGTGAGGTTGATGACTGTGCAACTCTGCCTCACTGAAATCCAATTTACATACGAGTCAAGACATCACCCCATGATGTTATTGGTCCTCTTCAAAAACAAAGGACGTGTGATCCTGGGCAAGTCACTTAACCCCCATCGCTTAGCCCTTACTGCTTTTCTGCCAATATAGAGGATTGATTCTAAGACAGGGAGGGAAGTGTTTTAAAAAATAAAAAAAATTAAAGAATCCAAGGAAGCCAGAAGGCAAGATGAGGAAGGAAAGAGTTCCAGACTGGGCATGAGGGACCGCCAGTGAAAATGCCCAGAATTGGGAGATGGAGTGTATTGTTCCAAGAATAGGAAGGAGGCCAGTGTCACTGGATCACTGAGTATCCAGAAGGGCAAGTGGTGGTGGTAAGGTATTGGAAGTCTGGAAAAGTGAGAAGGATCCAGATTAGAGAGGGCTTTAAATTACAAACAGAAGATTTTATGGTTGATCCTGGATGCAATTGGAATTGTTTGAATGAGGGGAGGCTGGTGTTTTAGGAAGGATCAATTTGACCACCAAATGGAGAATGGACCAGAGTAAAGAGAGATTTATGGTGGGGAGAGAAACCAGATTATTGCAGGAGGATGTTGGGGAGGAGGGAAGGCATTCTGGGTAGATACAAAGGTGAAGGGACAGAATATCCTATCCCTGTGGATTTGTATAGTTTCATGACAGCTTTCTGAATGTCCCCTGTAAATCTTCTCCACAGGCTAAAATAAACATGCCCAGTAATTTCACTGGTCTGCTTAGAGCATGATTTCCTGACCCTCTGCCCTCTTGTTGGCTCTCCTCAGAACATTCTCCAGGTTATAGGTGTCCTTCTGTAAGGTATGTACTCAGAAAGGAACACTTTAGCCTTGATGGGTTCTGACCAGGGCATAGAAGACAAAGAGATGATTGCCTACTTCCCTCTGGATCTTGTGCCTCTCTCAGAGTGGTCTCAAATTGCACTAGCTCTTTTAGAAGTTGACATATTTCTTGTATTTTTAAGTAACTTTTCATCTACTCTGCTATTGAACTCCAAGGACCACCTGGTCTTTTCACTAGCTAAACTCTTCTACATGTTCTATTCCTGCCAAGAGGATATGAACTCCCTGAGAGCAATTTTCAGTGAGTATCCTCATGGTTTAGCACCACAGAAGTTGCTTAAAAATGATAAATGATAGGAAAAAATGAGAGTGTTTCCTATAATTATTTTTTAAAAAATCTTTTGTCTTCGATTTGACACTGGGCAATGGGGGTTAAGTGATTAGCCCAGGGTCACGCAGCTCAGAAGTGTCTGAGGCTAGATCTGAACCCAGGTTCCCCCAATTTCAGGTATGGTGCTCCTCTGCTACTCCTCTGCTTTTATTCCTTACTCACTCATCCTAAATAGCCAATCTGTTGTGAAATCTTGCCATCTTACTTCACAACATTTTTTTCTCTGTTTCCTTCTCTCCATTTATGTAGCCACAACTCTGGTGAAGGCCCTTGTCACCTCTCCCTAGACTACCACAATAGCCTTCTAACTGATCTCCCTGACTTTGATCTCTCCCTATTCCCATGCCACTTTCTCTCAGCTGCCAGAGCTTTTCAAAAGTGTAAGTCTAGGGGGCAGCTAGGTGACTCAGTGGTTTGAGAGCCAGGATTAGAGCTGGGAGATCCTGGGTTCAAATTTGGCCTCAGACACTTCCTAGCTGGGTGACCCTGGGCAAGTCACTTAACTCCCATTGTCTATCCTCTACAGATTTTCTGCCTTGGAACCAATACTTAGTATCGATTCTAAGAGAGAATGTAAGGATGTTGCTTTTTTTTTTCTTAAAATGTAAATCTAGGGGCAGCTCATTGGCATAGTGAATAGGAGTGCCAGGCTTGGAGTTGGTAGGATCTGGGTTTTACTCTGGCTTCAGACACTTCTTGGCTGTGTGAGCCTGGGCAAGCCATTTAACCCTGTTTGCTTAGCCCAGTGATGGGCAACCTTTTGACATTGGTGTGCCAAAATTTGCCAAAAAACTGAGCGTAACTCGGGTGGTGTCACTTCAAGAAAAAACCATAATTTTGCAATATTTATAGTTTAAATAACAAAAATGTATAATTGTAATATATATAACTGTATTTAATAAACCAAAATAGGTAAATTAATTTAGGTAGAATTGTCATCTACAGTGCACAGAGTGTCTGCACTACATGACAGCAAATGTTTCATCCTCGGCATGTGGCCCCATACTTCTCTGCATGCAGCCACGTGTCATCTAAAATGGCTACACGTGTCAGTGCTGACACACGTGTCATAGGTTTGCTATCACCCGCCTGGCCTTTACTCTTCTGTCTTAGAGTTGTTACTAGGACAGAACTTAAGGGATCATAAAGAAAAAATAAATAATAAAAAGTCCAAGTCTCTCTGCAGTGGCTCCTTCCTAGCTCGGGAACACGTCGTCTTCCATCTCTGTGTGCTTCCAGTGGCTGCCCCATCCCTAAAATGCGCTGCCCCCCCACCTCCACATCTCAGCTTCCCTGCTCAGCTCCAAGCCCACCTTCCAGGTCTCCAACCACCACCATGACCCCCAGCCTCTAATGTCTTCTCTTCTCCCATTACCTTCCTTTTGTTTTTACATGCCTGGCTATTTTACACACCTCTTCTATGTCCAATTACAAGTTGTCTCCCCCAGTGGAATATATGCTCCCTGCCTGGTGTGCAGAAGGCATCTAATAAATGCTCGTTGGCCAACCTACTCTGCAGTTTAGTCCTAGAGAGTCACCTGGGGATTACTGTCAGATTAAGTAAATTGCCTGGGGTCATATAGATGGTGTGGATCAGAAGCAGGACTTGAACTCAAGTTTTCCTGACTAGCCATTGTCTTGTAAACAATGAAGCCTGGACCTTGGGAATTGCTGTAGAATGAAGGGGTGGACTCTGGGGGCCTTAAAGGTCCTGTTGTACAATCCCAGGAAACTGAGGCATGGAGGGGTTACATGACTTCCCAAGGCTATCCTGCTAGGAAGACAAGCTAAGAGAAGATGGCCCTGAACGTTTAAATCTGAATGTAGATATGTAGATATTCACATGGATGTCTATACACATACAGACTGGCACTGGTTCGGAAGGGCCCGAGCATCTCCTGTCTCTAGAACAAGCCCTTTGTTTTTCCTCAGTCTGCTCCTCCACACCTGAACTAGTCCCTCTCCCCATCTTTGACTACCAAATACCTTCTAGCCCTTTAAAAGCCAACAGAAGGGGTAGCTAGGTAGCTCAGTGGATAGAGAGCCAGACATGGAGAAGGATGGGAAGTCCTGGGTTTAAATCTGGCCTCAGATACTTCCTTGCTGTGTGACCCTGGGCAAGTCATTTAACCTCAATTGCCTAGCCGTTACTGTTCTTCTGCCTTGGAACTGATACTTAGCATTGGTTCCAAGACACAAGAATTTTTTTAAAAAGTAACGTAAATGACACCTTTTTCAGGAAACTTTTCCTCATCTCTCCCCTCAAGTGGGCAAAAATATTTACCCTTTCTGGGCCTCAATTCTAGACTGAAGGAATCAAATTAGGTGGCTTTGGGGAGCTTCTCTGATGACTCTAAGTGCCTATGGGGAACCTGGCCCATTTCCTGTGCTACCCTTCTTTCTCTGTCTCTGCCTCCTTTTCTTTTTGTCCCTACTTTTCTTCTCTCCCCTCCTCCATTTCTGGGGCTAACTCAGGCCCTTCCCTCCGACCCCCAGACCAGTGACAGATCCTCTGCTCCATTGCAGGGCAGGGCAAGGAGATGAGCAGGGCTTCTTCTTTCTTTGTTGGTCCCATCGCCCCATTTCCTTTATGCCCACTGGCCAACTTCCTTAGGACTCAGAAGAGGAAGGATGAGCTGGAGTGCTTTGGCCAGGAGGAAGCTGGCCAGCTTGGCTCCTGGTTTCTTCTTTCCATCCCCCCAGCCCCTGTCCAATGCCCCCCCTTCCCCCAACAATCACACAAAAGCTCTTGTCCCTAAAGCCAGCCCACTTTCATTTTCTAAGAGCAAACTTTCTGGTTTTACCACTTTCTGTTTCCAAAGTCCAGGCAGCTTGAGCTGGGCTGACAGTCCCTTATCTATCCCATGGGGACTCGGGTTCAGTTCAGTAAGGCGGGTACTAGGACTAGAGGCTGGGGCACACGTCTGGCCTGCTTGGGCCTGGGAAACACAGGACTGATGAGGCCAAGGTCGTGGACCATCAGAGATGACCTTGGGAGGGGGCGGGGGAGTGGAATAATCACGGAGGATGGACTGAACCCAGGAATCTAGGCCTGAATACCTCCTCTGCCCCCAGCTCACTGGGTGACCTCCCTGGGCTTTGACTATTCCCTCTGGAAAATAGTAGGGGTAGACTGATTGATCTCTGATGCTCCCTTTAGTTGTTACCATCTGAGAGTCTGGTGGCCTGTTGGTCCTGAGGTGAAGTTCAGGGATGCCCTCCCATTGATGTCCCCATAGTGGCTCCAGTGCCCGCCCCACACCTGCCGTCTCTAGCTTTGTAATAATAACTGATATTGCTATGATTCCCTCTTTTAGATTTGCAGAAACTTTGTAAGGGAGGTAGTGCTAAGTGCCAGATATAATCTGTATCCCTATTTTACAGCTCCTAGAACCACACAATTTATTGCTGGAACAACCAATATCCTCATTTTATAGATGAAGAAACTGAGGCAAGGATGGGTCATCTTGTCCAAGGTCACAGAACCACTGCTGCTAATGGGCACAATCTGACTCTATCCTGTCTCTCCAATCTGATTTCACATTCACTCCTCCTTTTGTGCTTTTCTTTTCAGGCCTACTGGACCACTAGCTGTTTCTCTAGACAAGACATGCCATCTCCAGCCTCTGTTTCTTTGCACTATCTGTCCCCCAAGTCTAGAAGGCTCTCTTCCCTCACTTCTACCTCTTGGAATTTCTAGCTCCCCATCAAGGCTCAGTTCAGCTTTCACAGTCTACCAGAGGCCTTTCACGGCTGTTACCTTCCCTCTCCCCCAAGAAACTGAATTGTTTTTCCTTTTTATATATTCTATATTTTCTTATCTATGTACATATTGCTCCCTCCCCCAGGAGAGTTCCTCTCTCTCAAGGACTGTCTTTGTACCCATTTATTTTATCTGAGTGGGGAACTCCAAGTATGATAACTTGTGCCCACTAATGCAAATGAAGCAATTCCACTGGGACAACCAATTTATATTCTTGGAGAATTGCCTAAGGACCTGGAAAGTGAAGGGATTTGTCTGTGGTCACACACCCTGTGTGAGAGGCAAAACTCAAACTCAGATCTTCCTGACACTAGAGCCAACTTCTGCCTGGCCTTCCATTGTGCTTTACAAATGGGAGCCTCTCGTCAAAAGACTGCCTGCCCTTTGACCCAGCCATACTGCTGCTGGGTTTATACCCCAAAGAGATTATAAGGAAAATTGTACAAAAATATTTATAGCTGTGCTCTTTGTGGTGGCAAAAAACTGGAAAATGAGAGTATGTTCTTCGATTGGGGAATGGCTGAACACATTGTGGTATCTGTTGGTGATGGAGTACTATTGTGCTCAAAGGAATAATGAACTGGAGGAATTCCATGTGAACTGGAAAGACCTCCAGGAATTGATTCAGAGTGAAAGAAATAGAACCAGGAGAACATTGTACACAGAGACTGATAACATTGTGGCACAATGGAACATAATGGACTTCTGTACTAGCAGCAATGCAATGACCCAGGATAACTGAGGGACTTATGAGAAAGAACACTATCCACATCCAGAGAAAGAACTGTGGGAGTAGAAACACAGAAGAAAGACAACTGCTTGATCACATGGGTTGATGGGGATATGATTGGGGATGTCGACTCTAAATGATTACCCTAGTGCAAATATCAGTAATATGGAAATAGGTCTTGTAAAACCCAATGGAATTGCTTGTTGGCTACGGGAGGGAGGTGGGAGGAGGAGAGGGAACCATGGAAATATTGTCTTTGAGGTAATTTTTTGTAACCATGTAACCGCGTAAAAATATTCTAAATTAATTAGTTAAATAAATGAACTTAAAAGTTAAAAACAAAACAAACAACAAAAACCCAAATGGTAGCCACTTAATCAATGAAACTGTTGAGTGTCCTGCTTTAAAATCTGCAAAGCACTTTATCTACATCATCACAGCAGATCCTCTCATATCCCTGTGCATTAAGTACCACGGTGAACTTCAAAGCCAGATTTTGAACTCAGATCTCTTGACCCCAAGTCCCATTGCCTTATATAATATTATGTCTCATCAGTTTTCCTCAATCATCCATCCATCTGGGTGTGGCATCTATCCCTTATGTCCATCATGAGACTAGTTCTCTTCCCAAGCTGGACCTCTCTCTAGAGGAGCCAGACTTCCCCATAAGACTTGCTACTGGTGGGTAGGGAGACAGTTCGAGATCTTTCTCTATGCCTCCTCCTCTTACCTCCAAAGGCAAGAATCTAGGACTTGTATCTCCATTCATAATTTGGGTTTAGGAATTCCCTCTAGGATATTAAAGCTTCTGAGATCAGAGCCAGCCTCCCAAGTTACGAGCAGAGGATGGATGGGAAGTGCTCCCCAGATTTCCTTCTGGGGGCTGGTAGAACCTTTTTGCCAAGTAAAAGTTTAAGTCACCTGTTTACTGGTCACTTGTCCAGGCACTCCCTCGTCTCTTTATGACTTCTTAGAGAAAGACCAGATTCCTTGTCCTGTGAAGACCCAACAGAACAGAGAGAACAAAGTGGGGACTTTGGAATCTGAAAATCTGAGTTTGACTCTTAGATTTATCATTTTCTAACTTATCTTCGACCAGTCACTTAACCTCCAGGGCCTTGGTTTTCCCCTTTAAATGGAGATGGGCCCAAAGATCAGCCTTGAAAGCCTCTGTTCTTATGTTCCTGAGCTTCCTTCTGGGAAAATGTGCTTCTCTAATGCATATCCCCAGACTCTCCTGAAATAAGGCTCTCTTAGCTTTTGGCAATGAGCACTTCTGGGCAGATCAGGCCCACCATTCTGACAGTATTCTCACAGGGCCTTCTTTGTACGTAAGTTCGTCAAACGGGGCATTAAACTAGATATCGATTACTTCGGAGACGTTTTACCTCAAAGACAAATATACAAATAATTATTTCTAACCTTAGAAAATTAGCTCAGATAACTACTTTGCAGGAGGAATTTAACTTTAGTGGCTTGGAAAGAAAGGAGTGAAAATACATATTTCCTTTCTTCCTTCCCTGAGGCCTCACTTAACTGTAGCCCCCACCTTTAGCCCATTAACTAGCTGCATGACCCAGATCAAATCTCTTCCCCAATTTGGGCCTCAGTGCCTTCCTCTGGAACATTAGGGTCTCGGATCAGATGCTTCTTAATCCCCTCAGAGGTCTGAAATTCTGCGTTCTCTGTCCTAAAGTCCCTCTCAATTCCTGCATTCTATATTCTTAGGTCCCTCCCAGAGCTAGTGTTTACTACACGTTCTTGGTCTAGGCTGTATGTTCTGAGGTTCCATCTGCCTTTCTCAGTCTATATTGTACATTCTATGGCCCCACCCAGCTTCTTCTGCCAAGGTGGTACTTTCTGAGATTCCATCTAGCCCTCTTGGGCTAGGTTGTATGTTCTGAAGCCTTGCCTAGCTTCCCAGGTCTATGTTTATTCTGAGGTCCCAACCAGCTCCCACATTTTCTGTTCTCAGACACCTTTAATGCTAAGAGTCTATGATTGCTATTGGTGGGGTGCCCACTTGGGGCCTCCATCCGGCACTCTTCTTACTCCTCCCATTAAAGCTTCCAGGGTTGATGAGCAGCAGGTGGAGATGGGAACACGGAGGCTGGAAGGGAATAAGTGTACGTGTCCTTTGTAGCTAAACCCGGGGATTAGGGGGTGTATGATTCACACATTCCCTCCTGTTCTCCGGAGGTGTGGACACAGTCACTTTTTCCAAGAGAATCCTTGGCCCAGCTCCAGCCCTAGGCCCACATGTGTCTGTCTGTCCCCCTCCTCTGACCCAGAGCTTCCCTGCTCCCCACCTCTCTGGCTGAGAGATGGCAGGGAGCAGCTGGGGGCTGTCTGAAGCAGACACTTCTCTGATATAGTCTTCTCCCCTCCTGGTGTTCATCATTGGGAGCCATTGAAGCTACTTATGACCAAGGGAAGCCACGGCCCCCTCTTCAGACTGGGAGCTCCCTAGGGACAACATATAGGCTTCCTTGAAACCTCCAGCTTGTTTGAGCTTATTTATCCTAGGAAAATCCTTACCTAGATTGTAGGGATGGGGTCTGTGAAGGAATCTCTTGGATCTTAAATAGGAAAGTCTTGAAACCACTGGGTTGGGGAAAAAAACTAAATAAAGCAAAAATAAATTAAATAAATGAATAATTTTAAAAACAGCAAAAACAAAACACTTATTTTTTCTTCTTCAAAGGATAAGGTGAAAAATTCTTCTTCAAACATAGTTTCCAGGCACTGTGAGTGGAGGAAGACCTCAGTGAGTGAGAGAATCTTCACAGAATCATAAACCCTAGAGTTAGAAGAGAAAATTGGGGGTCATCTAATCCAATCCCTTTATTTTACACATAAGGGAACTGAGGCACAAAGAAAGAGACTTGTCAAAGTCCAGACATCAGTAAATTAATAGGTATTTATTATCTATTATTTGTCAGACAAACTTACAAAAACAAGGAAGGTCCTGTGAGAATGGTGGGACCAATCTGCCCAGTCATGCCAAAATTGGCCAATTATCCATTATCTTTCAGATTTGTTTTGGAGCCCTTAGATCTCAGTGCTCTGGGGCTGTGGATATAAAGACAAAAATGAAACAATCAAGACCCTCAAGGATTTTCTGTTCTAGCAGAGCTGGGATCTGAGTCCAGATCCTTAATTCCAAATCCAGTGGTCTTCCCATTAGCATACCACGTGGCTTCTTGGAAGGAGGTTTGGGGACTCAATGTACAAACAAGAGATGGTTGGGTTGGTCGTGAGAAGGGACATATGCATCTCCAGGAGGCCAGACTGAGCATTCCTGGGGGTAGGCCCCCAGGATCTAAATCAGAGTTACTTATCCTTCCTTCCCTGCAAACAATTGAATTGTGACCTTGTAACTCTCCACTTTCTTCATAGAGGTATTCTTTGCCTGCTGCCTTGCAATGACTTCAATATCAGCAAATACTCTTTTTTAAAAAATTTTATTTTTAGAAAAATTTTCCATGGTTACATGATTGATGTTCTTACTCTCCCTTCCACCCCCCACCCCCGACCCCCACAGCCGATGCTCATTTCCATTGTTTTTTACATGTGTCATTGATCAAGATCTATTTCTATATTATTGATAATTGCACTGGGGTGGTCATTTACAGTCTATATCACAAATCATATCCGCATCAACCCATATGTTCAAGCAGTTGTTTTTCTTCTGTGTTTCTACTCCCACAGTTCTTCCTCTGAATGTGGATAGTGGTCTTTTTCATAAGTCCCTCAGAATTGTCCTGGGTCATTGCATTGCTGCTAGTACAGAAGCCCATTACATTCGATTTTACCACAGTGTATCAGTCTCTGTGTATAATGTTCTCCTGGTTCTGCTCCTTTCACTGCATCCATTCCTGGAGGTCTTTCCAGTTCACATGGAATTCCTCCAGTTCATTATTCCTTTTAGCACAATAATATTATATCACCAACAGATACCACAATTTGTTCAGGCATTCCCCAATTGAAGGGCATACCCTCATCTTCCAATTTTTTGCCACACGAAGAGCGCGGCTATAAATATTTTTGTACATGTCTTTTTCCTTATGATTTCTTTGGGGTATAAACCCAGCAGTGGCATGGCTGGTTCAAAGGGCAGACAGTCTTTTAAAGCCCTTTGGGCAGCAAATAATTTTAAAAAAATTATCATGTGATTTTGAAGACTTGGGGGCAGGGGTGGGGAGAAATGGCACTGGTTTCTCTCCACAATTTGGTATACAGTGGTCTAGTGGAGGGTAGGAGGTATTTGGAGTCCTGAGATCACAGAGTTTAGGACCTTAGAGGCCCTCAGAGTTCTGTTCCCTTATTTCCTAGATAAGGAAATTGAAACTCCAATGGGGAAAGGATTTTCTCAAGGTCACACAAGCAATCAACAACAGATAGAGGCTGGATTCCAGCTCAGGTCCAGTGACTCAAAGCCTAATTCAAATCCCAGCTGAAGTATTCTTAAGCTGTGGGCCAGAGAGGTAACTCCATTTCCCTGAACCTCTCTTTCCCAATCTGTAAAATGGAAGAGGAGCGGTGTGGTATAGAAGATAGAGGACTGGGTTTAGAGACAGAAAGAACTGAATTCAAATCTTGCCTTATTATTTGCTTCCTAGACAGCATGACCGCGGGTAAATCAATTAATTGCTGTGAGCCAAAATTCCTTCATCTGTAAAATAGGGGAGTAGATTTGATGACTGTGAAGGTCCCTTTCAGCTCTGAATCTAAGATCCTATGAAATCTGAATGACCAACTTCAAAAAGATTGTGGTTAGAAAAGTACTTGGTAGAGCTTAAATGTCAACAGTAATGAGACTTATTATTACCATCACCCCCACTGTTCCTCCACTAACATCCTCTTCTCATTCCTCGTCACGATAGAGAAGTGATCCTGAAGTCCTGAAATCTGGGCTGTCAGAGTACAAGCTTTGGCATGGCCAACCCACGTGGAAAATCCTGTGTCCCTTATCTAAAGACCAGTCAGGCAACCAGTAAACAAACAAGTAAGCATTTGTTATGTACTAGGCACTGTGCCAAGTGCTAAAGATACCAAAGGAGGCAAAAGCAGTCCCTGCCCTCAAGGACATTACATTCTAAATGAGGGAGACAGTAGGTAAATAACTGTGGATATACAAGATTTACTGTATGATGAAAAGATGATCCCAGAGGGAAGACACTACTGGGAATGGTCCCAACGAGACAAAATGGCACTTTCCTTAAGGAGTTTATAGCAAGGCAAACATTCTACAGAAACAAAAACCTAACAATCAGAACTACCTAAAAGTGGAGTGAGTAGTCTCGGGAGTTGGTGAGCTTTCCATGACTTCTTTAAAAGAGAGGCTGGATAAACTCTTGTTGGAGATGTTCTAAAGAGAATTCCTGTTTTAGGACCAGATGCTGTCTAAGCCCCCTCCTAACTCATTTTGCCTAGGAGTCTAAGACCCTGGAAGAGGACTGGTGGCCAGTCTCTAACATGAGACAGTTGAGCCAACAGAATTTGGGATATCTGTGAGCAGGCATCTCAAAGATAGCTGATGGGCTGTTTAAGTTTGGGGGGTAGGGGGAGCTTTTCCTGGGGCACCAAGTCCCTCACACCAGAGGGCAGTGTAAGGAGGAGTAAGAGGAGATTGGGTGGCATGTAGACATATTATCAGGGGGTCATTGGAGCTCCCTAGTTGGGAGCTGGCACTGGACCATAAATAGGGGAAGGAACTAAGATCCTAGATTTAGGGTGAGAAGATCCCTGTGAGATGATCTAATCTAAGCTCCCCATTTTGTAAATGTGGAAACAGAGGTCCAGAGAGATTGTGACTTGTTCGAGTGACCTTGTAGCAGAGTTGGGGTTTAAACCCAGGTTCTCCGACTCAAAACCCACAAATCTTTTTACAATACCATGTTTCCTTCAGAGGCGGCGAGTGGAAAGATTGAAGACTCTAGTTAAGTGAACAGGGATTTGGGGGGCAATCTGGGGACCACGGAGAAGATGGGTCTCCAGAATTTCTGGAGTGAAAGCAAGGGGACCAAAGGAAGCAGGGCCAGTTCAATTGAACAACATCAATTTAAAAAAATAAAGTATACTACTATGTGTAAAGTGAAAGGTATACTTAGGAAAAGGTGGCAGGAGCTTATATTCTCCTGGGAGGATACGGCCTATACTTAGGCAAGCACAATGCAAGGTAAAGAATATCCTAAGCTAAGTGCTCTGGACATATTTAAAGAGGGAGAGTCACCAAGCTGGAGTCACCAAGAAGGACTTCACGGAAGAGCTGGTACCTGAGCTGAACTTACAATAAGAAGCGTGAAAGGCTGGGCTGAGGAGGGAGTATATTCTGGCCATGGGGAAAGCCTGTGGGAATGTAGAGAAGCAGTCTGTGGAATACTGAGTTTGGGGAAACAGCTCCCAGTTCAATTTGATTGGAAGAGAGTACACAAAGTATAGTACTATGAAATAAGAATGAGAAGGTGGGTGAGAACTAGATTGTGGAAGAAACTAAGAGATGATATTTTATCTTTTGGGAAATAGGGAGCTACTGATGGATTTTGAGGATGAGAGAGATGTGGTCCCACTTGAGCCTTAACAAGATTATATTGGAGGTTAGGTAGAGGATGGATTAAAGAACAAAATGGAGGCATTTAAGAGTTCACAATAGTCTGGCTGAGTAGTGATGAGGGCTTGGAGGAGAGTAGTGGGCTTGCAAGTGGAGGGAAGGATGTGGCTAAAGATGGTGGGTAGAGGGACTGGACAAGACTTGGAGATTGGAAGGATGTGGGTTAGAGATAGCTGAGGATAATTCTGAGGTTTACAGAGTACTCTTTGCTAAATTCTGAGGAACTTGAGGAAAGCAGAAGATGGTCCTTTCTCTCAGGAAGTTCATGGTCTAATGTGGGAGACAACATTCAAACAACGAGGTACAGGATTAAGTAGGAAACAATCAACAGGGGGAAGGCACCAGACTTAAGGGGAATGGAGGTGAGGAATGAGAACATTCCAGGCCTGGGGGATAATCAGAGAAATCTTCCAGATTCATATGATGGAGTGTCTTACTGGAGCAATGGAAAGGAGGTCATTGTCACTGGATGGAAGAAGTCTCCCTCAACCCCCTTCTCCCCCAAGCCACAGACATATATAAGGGGTAAGAGGAAAGATGAGGGAAATAGGCAGATGACTGATGAAGGCTTTGAATGCCAGAGGTTTCATCAATGGCAACCTAGTGCCTATGTTTAACCCTAGTTTTGCCAGGTACTCTGTTTGTGACCTTGAGCAAGCTATTTCCTTTCTGAATCTCAGTTTTCTGGCCTGTGAAATGGAGAATTTGGACTCGATGGTTTATTAGGTTATTTCCAACTTCATATTTTATGATCCAATAAATTGAAAAGTTCACAGGCCAGGATTTGGTGCTGAGTAAGAAATGGGTCTTAGCCTCCAAAGCTGCTTTGCTACCCTTTCCTTTTCCCATCTTGGCCAGTCCTTTTTTTTTAATCCAACCTGCCATATTTCACAGAACACCCATTTTATACACCTTCACTGTACATTCAAATCAGAGAGGCAATCTAGTGGAGAGGGGGTTGGGGATGCCTGGACTCCTTCATCCTCTGCCAATAACCTATTTTCTTTAGTAGTTTCCCATGACTAAGAGTTGGGCTGAGCTGGGATGGGCCTCTATACCGCAGGTGGGAAAATAAATGAGACCCACTGATGCCCTAAGTCATGGCTTTGGTGCCAACCCACCCAGGAGGTGGAGACTGATCAATTGGATTCCAGTCATTCTGATCCAAGGAAGAGATCGACTGGCTTCACTTCAGGAGGATGGTGACTTCGAGGCAGGCAGGTGACTCTGATTTCTTCCTTGAACCAGCTAGGACATCAGGGAGTCCAACCCCAGCCTAAGAAATGAATTTGTCATCTTCTTTAATGCTGTATAGCCTCAAATGGGGAACTCTATGACCTGGGCCCTAGACCTGGATCTGACATTAGGGGGGCTCTGGGGAAATCATTTAGTCTCTTTGAGACTAGGTTCTCAAAGACTTCTGGAAAAATGGGGGGAGCAATCCTGGCACAACTAAACCCTCAGCGTTATTGTTGGCAGAGTGCTTTGGATACTATAAAGAAGCCAGGTTAAGAAGGTATGATTGAGAGGTGGCTGCTGGGCTTTGGTTCAGGCGACCTGAGAAGGTTCCTACTAGCCCAGCTCTACTACTTCTGTGCTATATGATTTCTCATTGGGTGGACCTCAGTTTCTTCCTTTGTAAAACAGATAATAATATTTGTGCCACCTACCTCATGAAGTTGTGAAAAATAGCAATTTGTAAGTTTTCTATTTCAATTGAAAGTTGCCACTTCCGTTCCTTCCTTCCTTCCTTCCTTCCTTCCTTCCTTCCTTCCTTCCTTCCTTCCTTCCTTCCTTCCTTCCTT
>NC_058130.1:95524283-95563315 GCF_016433145.1 Gracilinanus agilis
TTCCTTCCTTCCTTCCCTCCTTCCTTCCTCTTGTTCTGCCTCTATATTCCATTGTCTCTGTCTCCTTGTGTCTCTGCATACGCTGTGGCTCCATCTGAACGTGTGTATGTGTGTTTGTGTGCACGTGTGTTTCTCTCTGTCTTGCTGTGGGTCTTTCTCCATATCTCTTTCCATTTGCTCCTCTCTCTATGTAGGTCCCTTTTCCCAGTCAGCCCAACCGGAGGAGACTTTGGAATGCAGGAGGGCCCATTGTGAGAGAGCCCAGGGAGCTGGAAAGGTCACTTACCCTTCCAAAGTCACTACCCGCTCCCCAGCACATTTGCTGCTCTAATGAAAGGAGGCAAGAGGATTTAGAGCTCAGTAAGGGAGGGCCAGGAGAGCCTTTCCCCTTCCCCAGGGCCTTCCTCCTTTCCACTTCACTGCTGGTCCTTTGGTGTCTGAGAGATTTCTTTTTGTTTTTGTTTATTTTTGGTGGGGGAGCTTGGTGGAATTGTAGAGTAATTCAGGGAACTAATCCATAGGACCAGTGCAGGGGGCAGGCACACACCGCCTCCTCAGTGCCCTCCTCCCCAGCCCCCTTTTGTGTACAGTGTTTGTACATGGAATGAAGGTTGGAGAATCCAGCCACCCTCTCCCAGCAGATCCCTCTCTCTGCTGCCCTTGGAAATTCATGACCTCCTGGAGGGAAAAGGGGGCTGGGGGCCAAGGGGGCAAGACTTGGCCCCGGAAAGATGGTAAAAATGTGAAATTTGTCTTTCTCTTCTCTGCTTGCCCTTCTTCCCTGTGTGGACTCTATCCTGTCCTCCCCTACCCCCACCCCCATTTCCTCTGCCACTCCAGAAGGCCAGAGAATCCATCTGTCCTCTGGACAGCCCTGTCCTGCAAAATGAGCCCTCCCTCACTGTCTCTTCCTCTATCAGAATTCCCACCACCTCATTTCATTCAGTTAACTGGGGAAAAGCATCAGTAGCCTAACTATAAAGAAATCTCCTTTCTCTATCCCTCAAAGATCAGGAAAGCCCCCTCTTTACGAGAATCCTGGGAAGTAGAGCATACAAAAATGATCACTCCCATTTTGGAGATGGGTAAATTGAGACTTAACGAAGGAAAGTGACTGTCATTGTACAGGCTCCAAGTGTTGGAGTTGAGATTAGGATTATAAAATCATCAATTTAGAGATCATCTATTTCATTGCCTTTATTTTGCAGATCAGGAAACCAAAGCCCATGGAAATTAGGTGACTTAAATCAAAGAATCGGTATTTGAACTGGCTTCCTCTGATCTTTGATGGCAGAGCTCACTGTGCTGTCCCTGGGTGTCCCAGATCTGGTGGAGACTTCCAAACTTGGGCTTTTCTCTTTGAACTGGTTGAGGTATGAATGCTGAGGACTCCTTCATCCTCCCAGGGTCTGCATTTCAAGAGAGAGTGTGTCACATTTCAAAGAACTCCGGTCTAAGGGGGAGATAGATCTGTAGCCCAGGGAATCCAGGATCAGCAGATTTGGAGTGGGAATAGACCTTGGAGATCATCTCGTCTATCTCTGTCTTTTTACAGTGGAGGTACATGGAGTGAAGGGCTTTGGCCCATCGAGTCTTCACAAATGGTCTTAGAGCTGGAAGGAGGAACCTTCTAGGAACTCACAATACCTTCATTTTATTGGTGAGGAGACCACAGTCCAGAGGGAAGAGATTTTACCAGTTAGAGTCATGGTCAGTCCACAGCTTGGATTTCTACTTGGTACCTTTCTTCTTCTCTTTATACTAAACAGCCTCTTTCAAATTGGGGAAAATAATAGGGGAACAGGAAGCATGGCGTACTGAAAAACCAGAAGATGTGGACTCCAATGGCGGCCTGGTCACTTACGGCCCCTGTCACCTGCAAGCCACCTAACTCCTTTGGCCACTCGGTCCCTTATCTGTAAAGGAAGAGTAGATAAGCTTGAAAATCCCTGAAAATCCTCTCATCCTATGATCTCAGATCCTGACTCTGGCACTTGCTAGGTGAGGCTGGGGTGCTAGCTGAGTGAATAAAGGGAAACCCTGTCCGTAACTGGCTCAAAGAGGAATCTAGCTCCCTCCCAATTCTTGATTACACATATAGCACTTAGGGTCAGGTTGTGGACTTTCCTTTGGAGATTACTTCCCTAGAGAACAATTATAGCCACACTATGCTTCTAGGGTGACCTCACGCTGAGCCCTAACCTCAGCTAGAAACCGAGCTTTAATGATAGTCACAGACTGAGCTTTAACTCCAGACACAGACTAAGCTCTAATCAAGGGTGTGCTGGTAAATGTTTAACAATCAGCTCTTCCCCTCTTCTTAAAGGAAAAAAAATTACATGACACATTTTTAAGTTTCATTTGTATTATTGACATTTTCTCTATCATGTCCTCAAATCTACATGGTCAACAGGACAATAAGCCAAGTTGGGGCAGTCAGGTGGCTCGGTGGCTTGAGAGCCCAGCCTAGATCCTGAGTTCAAATTTGATCTCAGACACTTCCTAGCTCTGTGACCCCGGGCAAGTCACTTAACCCCCATTGCCCTTACTGCTCTTTTGTCTTAGAATCAATAAACAGTATTGATTCTAAGACAGAAGATATGGGTTTAGAAAAAACAACAAACAACAAACCAAGCCCTGATTTTGTTTGTGAACTTCTGAGGTATAAATGCTCATGTTGAAAATTTAATAATCTGCTCTCCTGAGCCAGAGCCAACTCCAGGGCACTCCTGTATGGATTAAAAGGGGAGGGGTCTGAAAGCATGGCTGGCTCAGAACAGACAATGAGAGAGGTCCTAAGCAGATATTGGGTGGTCTCTTAGATGGTCTGGCCACTCTTTGCCAGGTATGGGTTGAAGTTAGAGAATTCCTTGATTCCGTGACCCATGCCTTTGGCCACTGTCACAACTCACTGTAAATGCAAAGCTAGCCCACAGTGGTACAGGAAAACCCCTGCTCACCTCTGGCATCTTCAGTTTAGGAAATTTGAACGTAAAAAATGTGTCATAATTTTTTTCATTGAAGAAGAGGGGAAGAGCTGATTGTAAACATTTACCAGCATGCCCTTGACTAGAGCGTATTCTGTGACTACAATTAAGCCATGAACCATTTGAACCATCAGGAATATAGAGACAGAGAAGAAAAAGGTTCTCCTCTCAAGGACTTTACAGTCTATTGACATGGGGGACAGAGGACGGGGGATGAGAGATTGGTGGTGCATGCATTGGGGATATTCTCCCAACCCCTGCTTGAGCTGGATCTCCAGAGGGCAGCTATCACATCTTCCCACCAGGGTTTGAGTCTTCCTAAGGTGGTAGGTACGTGACTTTTTAATGCTGTAGCTCACAAGTCCCTTCTGATGTGTTTCCCTCCATTGATTATCGGTTGCTATCAATTAGTAAGCCTGATTCGCTTTTAAGAAAATGGGTTTTTATCACAGGGGCATCTTGTTGTTGCTCAGTCATTTTTCAGTTGTGTACAGCTCTTCGTCACCTCATTTGGGGTTTTCTTGCCGAAGATACCAAGATGCTCGCCATTTCCTCCTCCGGATCAGATGAGTCTTCTTGACTCCAGGCCCTGGCACTCTGTCCATTGGGCCAGCTAATTGTCTTTACAGTGCTATAGCTGTTATAAAACACATCCCTCACAAAACATTGGGATACTCTGCCACAAGTACAGAGAGTCCAAGGGAAAGTGTGTGTGTGTGTGTGTGTGTGTGTGTGTGTGTGTGTGTGTGTGTGTGTAACCCCTAGCTTGAAGGGTCCTTTGCCTAAGATTTCTCATAGATGCAGACATGATGCTTCTTCCCAGTGTCCTTCTCTCCCTTCAGAGACCAGAAGAGAGTCTGGAACCTTCTCTCTTAAAGGTGGAAGCCAGAAGACCAGGATCTCTGTTCTCACCAGCTCCTCCCTTCATCAAAGTAAAGAGCACTGAGGATCCAAAGTGGGGATGGGGAGAGAGAGGAAGGTGCCTCAGTGACTCAGATTCAAAGGAGAAAGTGATAGGAAAAAGAAGGGGAATGAGTGATTGACTCTGGAGTCAAAGGACCTGGATTCAAATCCTCGCCTTGCTGCTCGATGAGCTGTATGACCCTCTAAGACATTTCCCTTCTCCAGACCTCAGTCTGCTCTTATGTAAAGTGTGGAAATATAACCTGATGATTCCTAGGGTTTCTTCAATCAATGATTAAGTATTTATTAGGTACCAAGAAGTTTGCTGGGAGTCTTCATACAAAGAAAGAAACAATTCCTACTTGAAAGGACCTTACATTCTAACAGAATTCTAACACTTACACATATGAATATGCAGCAAAAATATGAAGTAAATATGTGTGTGTGTGTACCTACGTGGTAGTTGGGGAGGGAGAGCTCCAAGGATATCCGGGGGGGGGATCTTTTTCATCTCTAAGTGGTAAGTGAGATTTTGGCCAAAATATGGGCAGTTGGGTGGCACAGTGAATAGAGCACTAGGCCTGGAGTCAGGAAGACCTGAGTTAAAATTTGGCCTCAGATACTCACTAGCTGTATGACTCTGGGCAAGTCACTTTACTCTTTTTGCCTCAGTTTCCTCATCTGTAGAATAAGCCGGAGAAGGAAATGGCAAACCACTCCAGGATCTCTGCCAAGAAAACCCCAAATGGGATCATGAAGAATTGAACATGACTAAAACAACTGAACAACAAAGTTTATATCTATCTCTAGATATCTATAGCTATATCCCCCTGATAACAACTCCACTTTCTATTATTCCTTAAGTGCTTTACTTAATAAGACCACAAGGGACAGGGGGCAAGAATTGTTTCCTTTTTACAGCCAAGGAAACCGAGGCTCAATAAACGGAACCCCGAGTCAGTAGTTAATAATAATTGTACTTTAAATTTTGCAAAATATTTGACAAATGTTTTACTCACCACAACTCTGCAAGGGTGATATTATAAAGATCTCCATTTTATGAATGAGAAAACTGAGGCAGACAGAGGTGAGATGACTTGTTCAGGTTCACACAGTAAGTGTCAGAGGCTGGATTTGAACTCAGATCTTTTGACTCCAGGTTCAATGCTTTATCTGCTGCCCTACCTAGATGCCTGTTAACCCAAATAGTGAACACCGGATGTGTTATTCAGACATCCTGAGTCTACCAGAAGTTTATACAATGAGGTGGTGCCCCAGCACTGAAAGCAGGCAAGCAGAGGCTGGATGTACATCTGTTCCAGCTGCTGTAGACTAGAAGATGGGACTGGATACCCTCTGAGGTCCCTTGGAGCACTGAGCTTCTACGATTCTATGCCAGGCCATTTAGGGGAGGGGAAAGTGTCCAATCTATGACCCACGAGAAGAAGTGGTTTAGCCCTAGCTAGAAAGGATAAGCCCAGAGAATGTCTCAGGAAGGTCTGGATTAGAGGGGGATGGATGAGTCCTGGGTATTCAGAAAGATGAACCGACTTATCTAGAGTCACAGGGGTAGGGGGTAGCAAATTCCGGCTCTATTACTTACTGTGTGACCTCAAACAAGTTAGTTAACCTCTCTGGACCTTGGTTTTCTCATCAGGAAAATACCAGCATTGAACTAACTGACCTCTGAGGCCCCTTTTATCTCTCGATCTATGATCCCAAGGCGCCTTAGATATCATCTGGTGCATTTTCATTTTACAGAGAAGAAAAATGAGGTCCTGGGAGGTCGAGACCCATGTAGAGTCATGGCGGTAGCCAGTGGCAAAACCTGAATTATAATCTTGGTCTCTTGGTCCTAAATGCAGGGTCCATTCCACCAGAGATATAGATAAAAATTCAGAGGAGGGGAGCTGGTAATTAGGAACACAGGATAAGCAAACCAAGAGGGAGGGGAGTCTGAGTTAGCATCAAGATGACAAATTATCCATGGAACTGGGAAGGGGGAAGGGGAAGCAGCACCAGATCTCTGAGGCTGCAGAGCTGTGGGCCAAAGAACCCCAGTGAATAGAACCCAGACAAGGTCGATGGCCCTGAGGTTGACAGGCAGGAACCAGAGCTGGAGAATTTCAAGCTGGTGTGTGTATGTGTTGGGGAACCGGGGAGTCAGCTGGAGGGGAGAGGGCAGAACTGGAGGGATAACTGAATCTTAGATGTATGGCTGTGTGGAGTCCAGCTCCTTCATTTTACAGATGAGGAAAGTAAGACACAGAAGGTAAATGACTTGTCCAGGGTCACTCAGGAAAAGCGTCAGGCAGAATTTACACCTCCCTCTTCCAGACTCACGAGGCTTTAACCACTAATCAGGAGCAGGGATGGTGGAGGGGAAGAAGGCTTTATGCATGTCCCTGCTAAACTGTCAAGAATGAATAAGTTTGGATGATACTTTCCATGCTTTGGCTGTCAAGAGGCCCAGAGAGAAGGAATTTATCTCTTCCAACTCCTTGATTTTACAGAAGCAGAGACTGAGGTCCAGAGAGGGGAAGGGATTCTTGAACAGCTAATGAAGAGCAGAGCTTAGATTCTGAAATCATAGAATTCAGGGGATCATAAGATTTTGACCTAGCGGGAATCTTAGAGAGCATCCAGACTCACTCCCCCACTTTGCAGATGAGTAAACTGAGGCTTAGATTGTTCTGGCTCTAAATTTAGTGTTCTTTTCTGCTCCATAACCTAGGTGGTACTTATTATCCACTAGGTGGTCCAGTGGATAGAATGCTGAAGACTCCTCTTTCTGACCTCAGACACTTACTAGCTGAATGACCCTTGGTGCGTCACTTAACTTTAGTTGCCTCAGTTTCCTCATCTGTAAAATGAACTGAAAAAGGAAATGGCAAACCACTCCAGCATCTTTGTCAAGAGTATCCCAAATGGGGACATGACTGAAACAACTGAACAACCTCAAAGAGTAAAACAGGCCCTTTCCCAAATCTATGTAACATTCTCCAATAAGTGTGTACAGAATCCAGGGGAATGTGGGCATTGTTGTTGTTGTTTTTGTTGTTTGTAAAACTCTGAGGCTCAAAGGCTTATAAGGCTCTTCTCCTAGATGGAGACTGCTAACTCATCACTGCTTTCATGGGAGAGGAGGAATTGATGAGAGCAGCTCTAAAGAAACATCACGTTTGCTTCTTCCAATAGTCTTTTTCTCCCTTCAGAAACACGAAGGGAACCTGAAACCTTCTCTTTGGAAAGTGGAAGCCAGAAGACCAGGATCTCCCTTCTCTCCAGCTTTCACCCATCCCTCCCCTCATGAAATTGAGGAACACCGAATAATCTGTCTCCCCTAAAAAGAAGAATCTTATGCCAATTGCTCTTTGAACCAATGGTAACGTACATATATACAGACATACACAATATATGTTGTTGCATCTGATTTATATGGGTATATGCATACATACTTGCCTATATGCCTTGATACAATATAGACTCCCTGAGGGCAAGGATTGTTTCACATTCGTATTTGTATCCTCAGCATCTAACACAGTGCTGGCTCTGATTAGGCTCTCTCTTTAAAAAGAAAAAAATTCTTTCTTTTTTAATTAGAAACATTTTTTGACAATTATTTTTTGACATGTTGCAATTCAGATTCTCTCTCCCTCCCCAAAGTGTTAAACAGCCTGATGTAGGTTTTACCAGTGCTGTCACGCAGTATGTGTTTCCATATTGCTCGTGCCATGATAGAAGACACCTATTTCACATATAATAAAAAACTCATGTAGGAAATCAAGTGGAAGATGGCATGCTTTGCTCTGCAGTTGGGCTCCAACAGTTCCTTCTTTGGCTGTGGATAGCATTTTCTTCATGAGTCCCTTATGATTATCTTTGGGCCCTGCTTTGCTGATAATGGTTTAGTCCTTCACAGCTGATCATAGGACAATATTTCTGTTACCGTATACAGTGTTACCCTGGATCGGCTTACTTCCTTTTGCATCAGCTCATATAAGTCTTTCCAGGTTTTTCTGAACTCATCCTGTTTGTCATTCTTTATGGTGTAATAGTATCCCATTACAACTACATACTACAATTCGTTTAGCCATACCCCCTCAGTTTCCAATTCTTTGTCACTATGAAAAGAGCTGCTAAAAATATTTTTGTAGAGGTAGGTCCTTTCCCCTTATCTCTGATCTCATGAGCTACAGACCCAGTAATGATATGATGAGGTCAAAGAGTATGCATAGTTTTATGGCTCTTTGGGTGTGGTTCCATATTGCCCTCTAAAGTGGCCGTATCATTTTACAATTCCACCAACAATGTAAAAACGTTCTGATTTTCCTACATCCCCTCCACCATTTATCATTTTCCTTTTTGGTCACATTAGCCAATCTGATAGGTACGAGCCTTCAGAGCCACATTTAATAAGTGTTTGCTGTTTTATTGATTGATTGATTAATATGAAGTGTATTACTATCTCCATTTTATAATTGGTAGAACTGAGTCCTGGAAAGGAGAGAGTTCCTTCTAAAGGTGAGAGTGTGACTTGGCTGGGATGAGATTCCAGGTTTCTGAGCTCCCAATGTGGTGTTCTACTTTGTCTGACATACACAGAAAGACTGATTGGGTAGGCTGGAGCCCAGGTCAGAGGTCAGGAAGTACATCACAAAGTCTTTGACAGGATTATAGAGGGCTAAAGAGTTCTACCATCACCTCCTCTCTTGGGTTTTCTCTCCCGTGTGGCTTTTTATCGATAAGCCACGGCTGCCACATTACTCTTCCTAATGCCCTTCTCTGATCTCATCACATGCCTGACTCACAAAACCTGAACGCTTCCCCAGGGTCTACAGGATCAAGCCCGAACTCCGTAGCCTGGCATTCATGAATGGGACGGAGGCCTCGTTTCTCTAGGTTTCCATTCCTGGAATGTTCTTCCTCTTCACCTGTCTCCTTCCCCGTCTCTGCTACATTTCCTGGATCTCATTTCTGAGCACTAGACTTGGAATCAGGAGACCTGGGCTGGAGTCCCAGGCTGCAGCTAACTTATTGTGTGACTTTGAGTAAGTCCTTCCCTTTCTCTGGGCCTCAGTTTTTCCTCTATGAAATGCAGTTTCCAGCTCTGACATTCCATGCCATTAGATCATAGATCTCAAGCCAGAAGGGACTTCAGATGCCATTTACAGATGAGAAAACGGAGAGGCTGATTTGCATCCGAGGCAGGATTTAAAGCCAAGAACTCCTGACTTGAAGCCTTTCCATTTTATCTCCATGACCCATGTTCCGACGTCCCTCCCGGCTCTCACACCTGGGTTCTGTGCTTCGGGTCTCTCCCAGCTCTGACATTTCTCAACACGGCTCTAGTCTCAGTTGCCTTCATTCCCCAATGGGTCGTTTTTGCCTCCCTACCATAGCTTATGATGCTATCTTCCTGGAATTTCTTCCCTGTTTCCTTTGGCTGAAGGCTACCTGTCCTTCCAGGTTAAGCTCAGCCCCTGCTAGGCCCTCAGGCAATCTAGGCCCTGGCCATGGAATATATGAGAACACCCTTTCCTTCCTTCCCCATGACCCCATCCATTGCACAGGCAGAGCAGCAGCATCTCCTGATTTATTCCTGAGCCTACTCCAGTCTGGTTCCAGGTTATAGAATCCTGCTGGTCCTCCCTGACCCACCCCAATTCACAGCCATCTCTCTCCTTCAGCCCTCACTTGCTGCCTACATGTCTCTTTGGCTGATGAACACAGAAGTTACTTCTCTCTCATTCTCAGTTTACTCATCTGTGAAGTGGGGATAACTGGAACAGAGGAGTGAGGGCTAAAGGGGGCCTTTGAGGTCCTGTGGTCCAACCCCTTTGTTTTTAGATGAAGAAGGTGAGGTCCTTGAAGGGGAAGTGACTTGACCAAGATCATACAGGTAAAGATGCAGCCAGAGCTGAGATTCACCTCTGTATTATCTGCTTCACAGGACTGCCATGATCAAATGGGCTCTCTGAGGTCCTTTCTATCTTTGATACCCTGAGTCTATGATATTGTGAATGGGAAACCCTTTTGAAAATCATTGAGTGCAATGTAAATGGAAGTTAAGATTATTAGTATACAGAGGCAGCTTGTTCTGGAATCAGAAAGACCAGAGTTCAAATTTGGCCTCAGACACTTACTAGCTGTATGACCTTGGTCAAGCCACTTTCCCCTGTCTGCCTCAGTTTTTCCATCTGTAAAAAAGGGATAATAATAATAATAATAATAATAATAATAATAATAATAATAATAGCATTCACCCTTATTATGAGAATCAAATGAGATAATATTTATAAAGTGCTTAGCAAACATTATTACCATTTTGCCCAGAGCAAGATACCCTGGTGGTATAGTGGCTAGGACACAGGACAGGGGAAATCAGGAAGAGCCGTGTTCAAATATACATATACCCATAAACACACAGCTTGGTAGCTGTGTGACTCTGTGCATCAATCTTCTCATCTCTAAAATGGGGAGAATAAGAGCACCTACCTCCCAGGGGGGTGGTGAGGATAAAATAGAATAATATTTGCAAAGCAACGTCTTAATGTTAGCTACCCGCGTGGAATCTTTTCCAAATTGCTTGCCTTCTTGATGTGGGAGAGGGGAGAGGGAAGGGGGAAGGGAGAGAATTTGGGACTCAAGATTTTAAAATGTTTAAATGAAGATTTAATTTACATTTTAAGAAATGTTTTAATGAATGTTAAAAATGTGTTTTTTATGTTTTACATGTAATCAGAAAACAATGAAAATATTTAAAAGTAAATGCTAGTTGCTATTCTCAGGGATGGTGGATTGGGGACTTGAATTCAGTCCCTCACACTCAAGGGAAGGACCCAGCAAATCCTTTACAAACTGACAGAATCACAACAGTCAGTGATGAGCCTCCAGTCTAGTCGGGGTAGGGGATCCAATGGGGAAACGGAGGGAAGGTACGATGAACATTTGGGTCCCTGGGAAAGAACTGGGAAGGCTCGTGGTCTGGGACACTTCCCCCATTAGCCATTTGTCCTCCTCCCCCATTCTCAGTACCCTGCAACAGCTGTTGTGACCCAGGGAGGCTGGAGGTAAGAGGGCCCCGGCTTTCTTCCTTTCAGGGAGCAAATCCAGGCACTTAATTTGTTTGTAAGGGCCGGATCAGCTACAATAATAAAGCCTGGCCCCGCTGTCTTAAGCTGTTAGGAAAACCCAAACAAGGGGGTCTGGCTTGTCTGTCAAAGGCCAGGCTTTCAGAAATGGTCCAGGGCAGAGTCTGAGGGGGGTTCAAATCCCTCTCAGTTCAGCAGGTGCTGGGCCATTTGGCCCCTCAAGGTCTGAGGCCTCCCAGAACTAGGCTGCCAGGCGTCTGGCTGCCAGAGACCCCACCTCTTGCTTCCCCTCCACTGGCCTCCCCATTCCAAGGCCAGGATATGACTTTCCCCTGACCCCAGTGATGACTGTGGTGTAGCTGTAGAGCGCTCTTGACTGGGGTCCAGAGACCTCCAGCTCATATGTCTCCTCTTCCATTCATTAATGAACAAGTCACTTAAACTCTCTTAACCTCAGTTTCCTTATCTGTAAAATTATATCAGGGGTCTTTAACCTGGAATCCACAGACTGGGGTCCATTGGATAGATTCAGGGAGTCCATGAACTTTGATGGTAAAAAAAATACGCTTTTATTTTTACTAACTTTTGGTTCCTTTATAATTTCTATTTTATTTAATGGGTGGCTAAATGGTACAGTGGATAGAGTGCCAGGCCTTGAGTCAGGAAGACCTGAGTTCAAATCTGGACCCTGTTACTTCCCAGCTGTGTGACCCTGGACAAGTCACTTAACTGTGTTTGCCTCAGTTTCCTCATCTATAAAATGTGCTTGAGAAGAAAACAGCCAATCGCTCCTGTGTCTCTGCCAAGACAACCCCAAACGGGGTCATGAAGAGTTGTGTATGATTGGATGACAACAAAACTTTATTTTATGCATTTAAAAACATGATCTTGGAGTAGTGGGCCAAAGTCTTCAGCAGACCGTCCAATGGGGTCACACCCAACAAAGGGTTAAGCACCCATGGACTCCAACGTCCCTCCCAACTCTAGATTTATGATGTTGCAATCCCCTGAGATGGCTTTGAGTCTTGGACCTACTCAACACTCACTAGCTATGGGGTGACCTCGGCTAAATCTTACTACACTGGCGTGGGCATGGACGAGTAGATGGGTTGGGGAGATAGAGTGATACGGTGTAGCTGGTCAGTTGGTCAGTCAGTCGGTCAGTTGGTCAGTCGGTAAACATTTATTAAGTGCCTAGAGGAGGCCAGGCATTGGCCCAGGTGCTGGGGATACAGAGAAAGGCACACAGAGTCTCTGCCCTCAAGGAGGTCCTAGTGTAACGGGGAAGACAATACCTAAAGTTAGCCAAGCTGAATGAAAGTCAAATAGGAAATAATCAAGAGGGAAAGCTCTAGAATGAAGAGACATTTGGGCCTGGTTTTCTGTATAGAAAGTGGTCTTTTCCCTGGGACTTGGAGGAAACCAGGGAAGCCTGGAGGGGGAAATGAGGAAAGAGAGTTCTAGATGTGGGGACAGCCCATGAAAGCACTGAAAGCTGAGAGATGGCATGTCTTGTTTGAGGAATGGCGGCCATGAATGGCGGTCAGTGCCACTGGATCCAAAAGTAGGTATGTGGGGGAATGCCAGATATAAGAAGACTGGAAAGGGAGTGGTGGTGGCGGTGGCGGGGGGCCAGGTTTTAAAGGGCTTTGAATGATAGAGGATTCTGATCGATTCTGGAGGTGATAGGGAGCCACTGGAGTTTATTGATTTGAGGAGTAGGGATGACATAATCTGACCTGAGTTTTAGGAGTGAGGAAACTTGGATTCCAGAGTTAGCTGAGTCTACTGACTCACTGTGATTCCTTAGACAAGTCTCTTCCCCTTCTTGAGCTTCAACTTCCTCCAGGAAGGTGAATAGGGCAGATTAGATCCCCTCCTGCTCTAGTCCTAGGGTCCTACAATTCTTCCCAGAACCAAATGTCCTCACCTAGAACCACACATTCATTTGTGGAAACAGGTTAGTTCCCCAAGGGAGGACACTTAAACGTAGCTGGTGCTTAATAAATACTTACTAAATAGAGGCATCTAGTTAGGTCTAGAGTCATGAGGACCTGGGTTCAAATCTGACCTCAGAGGCTTCTTACTTGTGTGACCCTGGGCAAGTCATTTTGCTCTGATTGCCTTGTTCTTATCACTCTTCTGTCTTAGAATTGATACTAAAACAGAAAGTAAGGGTTTAAAAATATAATTATTAAATTGAATGCATTGATCAAGCTTTAAAGTCCTCCTCCTTGAAGTCTTCCCAGACTATACCAGTTCCCAGGAATCTCCTGTACCTCTGATGAAGGAGCAGTCAGGAAACCAGAACTTTGGTCCTAGACCCTGACATTACCCAGATAGGGTGATCATGGATAAATGACTTCATCTCTCTGAGGTTCCTTTGTAAAAGGAGAGGGTTCGATTAGAAGATGTCTAGGGTCAAACAACCTGATGATTTTTAGAGCTGGGACAGACTTTAAAGCCATAGATTGTATGAGCTAGAAAAGAAGTGTCTGAGGCCAGATTTGAACCCAGGTCCTTCTAACTCCAAGTCTGGCTCTCTATCCACTGTGCCACCTAGCTGCCCCCTTTTACTCACTGTTAGAATATGGCTTTTTTAGAGCTGGAAAGCAGCTTAGAATACAAAACACAAGCTATCAAATTTGAAAGAGATTTCAAGAGATTATCTGTCCAAAATCCCTCTTTTTATAAATAGGGAAACTGAGGCCCAGCAAAAAAGAGTGACTTCTTCAAGGTCATGCACAGGGAGTTAGTTTCAGAGTCAGGATTTGAAAAGCCAACCAGCTCCCTTGACTTCCAGGTATCTATGCTATACTACCTCATCCCTCACGCCCAGCCCCTCTCCTCCAGCCCTGAAGCAGCTGGAGAAGAAGCTGTTTGGGGTAGTAGAGAGAGGAATCACGAGCAATCTTGGTTTGAACTCTGCTTCTGACCCTGGCTAGCTGTGTTGACTTCTAGCAAGTGACTTCATCTTTCTCAGCCTCGATTTCCTCACCTGTAAAATGGGGCAAACATTCCCTCTCACCCCTCTTTCACTGGGTTATTGGGAGGTTGACCGAGATTATGTGTGCCCTCACAGCCCTAGATGCGTATCTGCTCTTGGGGTTACTCCTTCCTCTTCACTGTGTGTGTCATGTTATTTACTAACTAATTTGGATGTTCTCAGTGTCCTGTGGTAGGCAATATTTGGGGCAAACTTTCTAAAAGTTTGAGGAAGCAGAAAATGAGGAAGAAAAGGAAACTTTTGCCGGGAAGTTAAATTCTTGCCACCCTCAGCGAAATATCTTTGCCCTCTGGTTAAAACTCCCATCGGTCCTTGTGCACTGAATCCAGCTGGTGCAGAGTACTGGGTTTAGAGAAGACCTGGGGTTCACACCCCACCCTGAGGCATCTTACTTGGGTGGCCCTACGCAAGCCTCCTCTTCCTTCACTCTGGGCCTTTCCCCCTTATAAAATGAGGTGGTTGGGCCCGGTAACCTCTCAAGTTCCTTCCAATCAGTCCACAACATTTATGAAGCAGGCACTGTGCTGTGTGAAGGCAAAAACAGCCCCTGCCTTTGAGGAGCCCACATTCTATTGAGGGAAGTATGCATATACTCAATCAATAAGCAATTAGGGGAGGCAGCTAGGTGGCCCAGTGGATAGACAGCCAGGTCTGAGGTTCTTCGTTCAAATCTGAAGTCAGACTCTTCCTAGCTGTGTGACCCTGGGTAAGTCACAACCCCCATTGCCTAGCCCTTACCACTCTTCTGCCTTGGAACCAATACACAGTATTGGTTCTAAGATGGAAGGTAAGGGTTCTTAAATAAGCAATCAAATAAATATCTAATACATGTCTACTATGTGCCAGGCATTGTTCTAAAAGGGTTAAGTAAACAAAGGATGTGGAAAGCAGCCCCTACCTTTGAGGAGCTCCATTCTATGGAGGGAAGCAGCCTGTAAATAACTAGGTGTCTATGATTTATTAATGGGAGAAAATGATGGCAAACCCCTGCAGGATCTTAGGCAAGAAAACCCAAATGGGGTCAGGAAGAGTCATGTGTATAGGACTGAAATGACTGAACAATAAAAAATAACTCCATGAACATTTATTCAATCCCTACTATGTCTTTAGGCAATGTGTTAAGTGTTAAGGATTCAAAGAAAGACAAAAACAACCCAAGGAGCTCACTTTCTTTTTTTGTTTGTTTTTAAACTCTTACCTTCTGTTTTAGAATCAACACTATTTGTTCCAAGGCAAAGAGCAGTAAGGGCTAGGACTTGAGATCAAGTGACTTGCCCAGGGTCACACAGCAAGGAAGTATCTGAGGCTAGATTTGAACCTAGGGCCTTTTGGTTCCAGACCTGGCTCTCTATCTACTCAGTCACCAAGCTGCCCCCAAAACTCTCAATCATTTCTATAGAGCTATACATTTTATAATGCACTTCTCCCAAAATGTCCTTGTAAGGTAAGGAAGGACATCATTTGTTTTCTTGTCTTTTTAACAGCAGGGTAAACTGAGTCCCAAAGAGAAAATAATTTGTTCAAGGTCCTACAGGTAATAAATAGCTAAGTCAAATTCAGCCTTAATTTCTTACTCTGAAACATGAGGGTTATTGGATTAGGGGATCTCCAAGGTCCCTTTTAACTCCAAAGATTCTGTGTTGACCCCTAGCCTCTAAGAGGATTAGATGAGAGGAGGAAATAGGATATCAGTCTTATAGCCACTGGGGTGTCTGGTCTGGAATGAAGGAAGGCAGTGTAGCTTAATGTATAATATGCTGAATTTGTAGGCAAAAAGACTTCAGTCTGAATCCTACATCAACCAATTAGCTGTGTGTCTGATGAAGCCACTTTACTACTCTCAGCCTTAGTTTCCTCATCTGTAAAATGAGGCTAATAATACCTTCAGCACTTTCTCACCTGGTTGTTATGAGGATCAAATGAGATAATTTCTGTATCATGCTTTTATATATGCTTGAATGTAACATATACATAATGCTTTGTAAATATTAAGGCATTATATAAATGGGAATTATTACTGGGAATCCTGAGACACTATCACCATCACTGGGAGTAGGTTCCAATGTGTGGCTGGCCACCAATGACAACTTAGAATCTATTTTCTAGTTCAAGTGCAGATCCTGTAGCTGTTCTTAGGCTGAACTGAGTTATGGAGTCAAAGGTACAGAAATGAGTCTGATTGACCCCAATAATTGGTGATATATAGACTATAGACCATCAGGGCTGGAAGGAACCTCAGGGTTTAGAAGTTAGAATGTCAGAACTGGAAGGGAACTTAATTTAATCCCTTCAATACTTCATAGAATCCCTATTGCCTCCCAGCAGTTATGTCAGGACCTGCCTTCAAGGAACTTATATTCTATTGGGATGTGGGAGTGGGGAGATATATTGGATCCAAGGGACAGGCTATCAATTGCTTGTTTATTCACTCTTTGTTCTAGAGGAAGAAAAAAGGGAGGAAAAGATTTTAGTAACAAAAGCCAAATCTTAAGGGCTGGCTGGAGCCAGTTGTTACATTTTCAGTGTGAAATTTTACACTTTGGAAATCAGCAAAGGCTACCAATCAGGACCTGATTTATTGATCTGGCATTTGTCTAAACTTAAGAAAGTAACGGAGAAAAGATGAATAATGCAGACTAAACTTAAAAGTATGTCATGCAATTCCGAGGGACTTATGAGAAAGATTTCTATCCATATCCAGAGAAAGAACTGTGGGAGCAGAAACACAGAAGGAAAACAACTTCTTGATCACATGGTTCAAAGGGGATATGATTAGGGATGCAGACACTAAACGATCACCCTAGTGCAAATATCAATAATATGGAAATAGGTCTTGATCAATGACACATGTAAAACCCAGTGGAATTGTGCATTGGCTATGGGAGAGGGGTAGGAGGAGGGGAGGAAAAGAACATGAATCATGTAACCATGGAAAAATATTCTAAATTAAATAAATGAACTTAATTTAAAAAAAAGTATGTCATGCCTACCTCCCCACCCCACACCTCCCAAGCTAGTTGTTAAACCTTTACCAGCACACTCTTGTTTCTAACAGAAAAGTAGGCACGGATGGATGATATTTCCATCTGAGATGATTTTCTGACCAAGAATGAAAACATAAGAAGGGAAACCATGGAAAGAAAGATCAGAAATGGTATTTGCAGCAGTCAATTTTATTTTCTTTGGAGCTTAAAACGTCAGAGCTGAAAATGGCCTTAGACAAAATCTAGTCTAACCCTCTTATTTTGTATCTGGGGAGTCCAAGGTCAAGACAGTTGAAGAGCTTCACCTAATATTGTACATCCCATGGGTGTCAGAGCTTGGGTGATGGCCCAACTCTGACTCCCAGTTCAGTATGACAACATACTTTTTCTTGGACCTGCCATCAAATTTCTTTTAAGACCTTAAAATTTTTTTTTTCTGCAGGATTAAAAAAAAACAACTAACCATACTGTCTACTTTCTTTTCTGGCCTGCTCTGGCTGAGTCTCACTGGCTAGTTTCCCATGGTCTCCCTTGATACTGGGACCCAGGAATCATGCTCATATTGGAAGTAGGTGGAAAAAGGTGGAGGAAAGGCTCTCTGGGCCCCAAACCCCCCTCTCACCTTGAAACCAGAAGCAAGTCTGATTCTCCCAGTGCTGGGCCAGACCCAGCTGCCCATCAGGAGTTGAATGAGGCCATTCTTCCCAGGTGAGGGGCTGAAACCATAGACCTAGGGGGAAGAAAACCAATCCCTGTGTGAGTGGCTGGCGTGGGTGCTTCTGTAAGGCAAGGGGAAGACTCCAGGCCAAGGCTTACAGGGGTGGGGATCAAGGCTGAGGACAGCGGAGGAAGGAGATGAAGCCAGTGGGGGGCAGATTTGGGGTGTACGTGTGTAATGTGATGGGGGACCTGAGAAAGATCCCACTGTTTTCTCAATCTCTTCTTCCTCTTAGCCTCACTTTTTCTCTGTTTCAGAATATGTCTGTCCCTCTATTTGCCTTTTATCTCTCTGTCACTGTAATATATTTTTGTCTTAGTGTCTCTCATCTCCTTTCAGTTTCTCTCTTCCTATCTCTGTACCTTCTCTTTCCTCTGTGGCTCTTTCTCGAGCACCCTTCTCCTATATTTTTGTCTCAAACTCTTTTTCTAAGCATGCCTCTCATTAACTTACACGCTACCATAAGACTTACAAAGTACCTTCCTCATTATAGAAGGATTATTATCCTTATTCCATAAATGAGGAAACTGAGGTTTAGAGTCTATCTTTCTCTCCCTGCCTGTCTGTATCTGTTTTGCCATTTATCTATGTCTTTCAATATTGCTCTCTTTTTGTCCTCTCCCATCTCTGCCCCTTTACTGGGATCCTATCCTTCAAAATCTAACTCTAAAGAGCCATATGTACAAACATATTTAGAGCAGCTCCTTTTATTATAAAAAAGAACAGGAAGCTATGGGGACTAATTGATAAATGGCAGAACAAATTATAATTATATAAATGTAATGTAATATTACAGTGTTAGAAATGATGAAAGGAGAGGGATGAGAGAAACCTAGCAGGACTTTATGAACTGACACAGAATGAAGAGAACAGAACCATCAAGATTTATCCAATAAAAGCAACTTTTGAAAGACAAATAACTTTGAAAGACTTGAGAACCCAGATCAAAGCAATGACCAACCATGATCTTAGGAAGCCAATGATGATGAATGTTGCCCAATGTGGAGAATGAAGCATATATTTTTGGACCTAAAAAAATACATGGATTTGTTTAGCTAGATGATGCTTGTTTATTACAAGGGTCGGGTTTTTCCTTTTCTGGAGCATTATTGATAACACTACCCAAAGAAGAAAAAGAAGAAAAGAATCAAAAGAGGGCCAATGAGGCATTTTTTTAAATGCACAGAAGAGAATAGAAGGCTGTTCAAAGGAAAATATAAACAAGGAGGGCAGCTCTGAAAGTAACATGGTATTATATTTGTATAAATATGCTTATAAATTCATCATATTTATCCATCACATTAGTTATAGAAATAAATTACACATTTATTACATAATATTTATATATTATGTTATGTATTTATTACATTAGATATTTAATACATAGTTAATTATATATTTTTTACAATTTTACAATTTTTACAATAATACAAATTATATATTTTGGCAATTTTGAACAGAAGCAAAGCAAAGTGTACTAATAGAAATTTGCATTTTCATTTATAATCCTTTTTCTACCCTACTCTGTATATGGAAAGGTCCTCTTTTTTTTTTTTTTGATGTTCATTAAATTCAGAATTAAAAAAAAAATCAATAAAACCATTCCATTCCATTTAACTAGTGGGTAGAACGTAAGCTCACTGAGAGCAAGGACTGTTTGGTTTTTTATCTTTGTCTCCCTAGCACCTAACATGGAACTTGGAAAGGAGGACTGGCCAATGAGTCCAGACCTTATGAGTTCTTGAAGCTTGCTCACCTGGTGTAATGGCCACTTGGACTTGGCACAGATAGGTATTGTCTCTAGTCTGTCTTCTATATACTAGAGGAGGAACCCTTGAAATGGTTACTGAGTCAGAACCTGGCATGCATTTAAATGACACCAAGGAGCCCAGGCATTTTCTCTTTCCTAATCAGTTTTGTTGGAGAGAGGAGGCAAGGATCCTCAATGATTCGGAGAAAGGCCCTGGGTTCCGTCTGTGAGCATATGGGCCAGCCGGTTCATCTGTTTCTGTTGCACCTTATTATTTTCTGTCTCAGGGGAAAGAAAAAGTTTTGGAGATGGAATATATCAGCCATGACCGTATCAGTTTTCAAAGGTCAGGAGAAGGATCTGAAGAAAGCCTGAGAGCTGAAGTCCAAGTCAATCCACCAGCACAGCCTCAAGAAGCTCCTAGGAGAAGCAAGTAGCTGACACAGTAGATAGAGAGCCAGGTCTGAAGTCAGGAGGACCTGAGTTCAAATTTGACCTCAGATACTTCCTAGCTATGTGACCTTGGGTGAGTCACTTAATCCCACCTGCCTAGCCCTTACCACTCTTCTGCTTGGAGCCAATACTCAGTATTGATTCTAGTAAGGTAAGAGTTAAAAAAAATAAGTAGGGGAGGTAAATTCTTCTACCTATTCTTTGAGGCCAGGCTTGTTCTTTACAATTTCATAACATTCAGGTTTAGTTATCTTATGCTCATTGGGCTTTCCATTTACACTGTTGTCCTCATTGTGAGTATTGTTTTTCTGGTTACGCTCAGTTCATTTTGGACAAGTTCATGTAGGGCTTCCATGCTTCTCTAGACTCATCCCAGACATTATTCTTATAACTCAGTCCTGTTCCATTCCATTTATGAACCATAGCTTGTCTAGCCATGGCCCAACCAGTGGTCAGCTACTTTGTTTCCAGATCTTTGCTACCACAAAATAGTTCTTCCATAAATATTTTGGTGTATTTGCCATCTTTCTTTTTATGATGGATCTGCACAGCATATTTTCCTAGCAGAGGAATCTCTGGATCAAAGACCACGGTCATCTTAGTCACTTTCAAACTCTAAATTGTTTTTCAGAAAGGTTGGAACGATTCACAGCTTCACCAGCAGGGTATCGGTGTGCCTGTCTTTCCACAACCCCATCCACCTTGACTATTTCCATCTTTGGTCATCTTTCCCAATTTGGTGGCTGAGAAGTAAAACCTCAGAGTTATTTTGATTTGGAATTTCTCTTATTTTAGTGACTTAAGGCAATCTTTCACAAAGATGTTAATAATTTGCCATTCTTTTGAGAACTGTTTATTGGATCAATTAGTTCACAGTTCTAGCAGGTACATACTGCTGTCTCCACCTTTGAGGAGCCCCTCCAATATTGATCATCTTTGCCTTTTGTCATCTTTGCCAGTCTGCTGGGTGTGAGGTACTCAGTGAATCTCTTAGTATTGGTGTAAACCAGTGATTCCCAAAGTGGCGCCATCACCCCCCCCCCCCCGTGGGTGCTGCAGCAATCCAGGGAGGCGGTGATGGCCACAGGTGCATTTATCTTCCCTATTTATTGCTATTAAAATTAAAAAAAAATAATTTCCAGGGGGGCTAAGTAATATTTTTTTCTGGAAAGGGGGTGGTAGGCCAAAAAAGTTTGGGAACCACTGGTGTAAAGGAAGATGTTTACCTCCCTACCACAGTTGATGTGATCATATAGGATGAAGTTTAAATGTAGGAACAAATGAGCCTATGCCTTGTATATTATACTTCTTTTATGGGGTTTGAATCTCTTTGATTGGGCCAAGAAGGGAACAATAGGACTGGTTGATTGAACAAGCTAGCCTCATCTCTGGGGGCTTTAAATACAGCTGGAGGAATTTCAGCAGCTCCAATTCAGAAGCTAAGTCCAGACTAGAAAATGGTGAATGCAGATAACCACCTTCCCCTGCATAGGGAGCAGTAAGGGGAAGGGGCTCTCTCTTTCCTCCTCTCCAAAAAAATAAATCAGCTATGCCACTGTAGGTACTAGACCAGTAGGTCCATCTGACTGGATCCAGGGATACCTGCCATGAGGACAGAGAGACGGTCACCCTAGGGAGGAAGCATCTTCAATGACCCCTCGTATCCAGGAGAACTAGCTAGCCCTTACCACTCTTCTGTCTTGGGTCCTACCATTTGTAACACAGAAGGTAAGGTTTTATTTATTTATTTTTGAAAGTGGCTAGACTCAAGAAAGGAGTTTGACACTTGGGGTGTCAAACTGACTGGCCAACCCAGTTAGAGATGCTGCCCTCAAGGCAAGCTGTGTGATGGCTCCACAAAGAGAATACAGACATCCAGGCCAGGAGGTACCAGGAATTGTGAGTTTCTCTTTGGCAAACATCTGTCCTAAGTGTGTGTCTCCCTTCTTTCATGATATGCCAAGGCTGAGTCCATTGTCAAGGACTCTGTGATTTTTTTGTGGGGAGAATACTCCCTAAGTTGGGAGGAGAATGTTGTGTACTAATTCTTCTATGCCATCTTAACAAATGCCTTTGCTGAAAGATAAGTGAGCGAATTGGCTGATTATTAATGGGAAGCACAGGGGGAGTGCTAAGTGAGCTAACCCAGTAGGAATATTCCTCCCTATAGGCGTGACCCCCATTGGATTACTCCTAGAATCAGAGGTAGTGGTTGCTTGGTTACTAAATTCTGTGACTGTCCACATCCTCTAACCACTCATCTTCTGGGAAATGGCTTTTGATTTTATATTCATGTACCTACATATTTTGGGTATCAGACCCTTATCAGAGATACTTGATACAACAAGTTTCTTCCCATTTGATTGTTTCCCCAATTATCCTGACCATATTCATTTTGTTCATGTGCAAGTGTTAATTCATAAAATTGATCTTTTGTGATCACCTCTACTCTCTGATTGGTGAAGAATTCATCCCTCAGTTTGGGTTTTACATGAATTTTACAACAGTGATCACTATGAAAGTATGTATAACCCAGATCAAAATGACTTACCATTTCTGAGAGTGGGGAGAGAAGGAAGGGAGAGAGACAATTTGAATCTTATAATTTTGGAGAATGTATGTTAAAATTGTTATTACATGTAACTGGGAAAAAGTATTTTTGAATCTAAAAAAAAAAAAAAAGAATTCATCCCCTAGGGGTCAGCTGGGTGGCTCAGTTGATTGAGAGCCAGGCCTAGAGAGAGAAGATCCTGGGTTCAAATCTGATCTCATATACTGCTTAGCTCTATGACCCTGGCCAAGTTACTTAACACTCATTGCTAGTCCTTACTGCTTTGGAATCAACACTCAGCATTGATTCTAAGATGGAAGATAAGGTTTTAAAAAAATAATTCATCCTCTAATTATGTCTGTAGATGGTACCTTATCTGGTCCCATTTGTTCATTTTAAAAAATATATATTGAATAATGTGGAAATAGGTATCAAGTTATAACATTTGCATAACTCAGTGGAATTGCTTGTTGGCTCTGGGAGTGGGGAGGGAGAGAAAATGAATCATGTAAACATGGAAAAATATTTTAAAAAAATATTTAAAAAAAATAGTTTATTTGTTATATTAGAGTTCCCAAGTATCTTCCTCTCTCCCTGCCCTCCACACACTCGAGGAGGTATCATCTGCTTAAAAACTACATATATATATATATGTATATATATATTTTATATAAAACGATGTCACAGATGTTTCTCTTTATCATTTCTTTCTCTGGAGGTGGACACACACAGTTATTTTTCAAATAATATTTCTGTTGCTGTATATAATGTTCTTTTGGCTCCACTCATGTTGCTCTTCATAATTTCAAGTAGATTTTCCATTAAAAATTAACCTATTCAGGGGCAGCTGGGTAGCTCAGTGGAGTGAGAGTCAGGCCTAGAGACAGGAGGTCCTAGGTTCAAACCCGGCCTCAGCCACTTCCCAGCTGTGTGACCCTTGATCCCCATTGCTCACCCTTACCACTCTTCCACCTATGAGACAATACACCAAAGTACAAGGGTTTAAAAAAATTGATAAAAAAAAAGCTAATTATAAAAAAAATTAACCTATTCATCAATTTTTTAAATGAGCAATTTTAAAAAATGTTATTTAATTGATTAGTTAAGAAAAATTTTCCATGGTTATATGATTCATGTTCTTTCCCTCTCCTCCTCCCACCCCCTCCCATATTCACCAATTTTTACTGTGCAGTAGTATTGTATTGCAATTATATACTGCAACTTATTTGGTCATTCCTCAATTGATGGGCATCCCCTCAATTTCTAGTTCTTTGCCATCACAATGAGATTTATATTTTTTAACATATAGGTTCCTTTCCATTTTCTGTGACCACTTAGGGAAACAAACCTAATAGTGGTATTGCTGGGTCAAAGGGTATTTTTTTATACCCAGTTTTATACCTCTTTGGGCAGATTCTAGATTGCTTATCCAAAATGGTTGGGTCAGTTGACAGTTCTATTCACAGTGTATTAGTGGCTCCATTTTTCTACATCCCCTCTAACATTTATCACTTTGTCCCTTTATCACACAATCTGATAGGTTTGAGATGATATTTCAGAGTTGTTTTGATTTGCATTTCTCTAATCAGTAATGATTTAGAGCATTTTTTTCACATGGCTGTATATAACTTTGATTTCTTCATCCCAAACCTCTCTGTTCATATCTTTTTGACCATCTATCAGATGGAGAATGGCTCATATTCTTATAAATTTGACCAACTTCTCTAAATATTTGGGATATGAGACCTCTATCCCAGAAACTGCCTAATCTGGTTCTCTTCATATTTTTTTTTTATCTAACTCAATAGTTAGGTCACACTTCCATTCCGAATTTATTGTGGTATATAGTGTAAGATGCTAGTTTAAACCTAATTTCTGCCAGGTGTATTTGTTTATTTTTGTCTGAATGGAAAATTTTATTGGCGTAGAGAACTCATACAGAAATTTCTTTTTTCAGTCAACAACTGCTTTACAATTTAGAGCGATTAAGCTATTACACCAGACAACCAGCATTTGTCAGAGATGACAGCAGCAGGAGCAACCCTGATCCCAGGTTTTCCTTATTCCAAAACCAGTCTCCAGCCACTATATCACACTACTTATTAGAGAGGCAGTATGTGTAATGATAAGAGTTTGGTGCAGGTCAAGAAGACCTTAGTTTAAATCTCTACTCTGACCCTTATTAGCTATGTCACCATGTTTACTAACTCACTAATTTACTTAATCTCTCTGAGTCTCAGGCGGCCTTCTCTCTAGGACTTACCTCTACTAAGATAAGAGTTGGGTCCTTGAGCTGCTTTGGTAGAGGGAATTCCCTGATGAATCTTCAACATACCATTACTGTAACTATGTATTATTTATGAATCTGTATTTTCTCTTTTGAATAAATCTTAGGGAACACATTTTTGAGGTCTGGAGTTTAAGGATGCAAAGTTAAGACAGTAAAGAGGAAACAGATATCAGATTCAGGTTTCCAGTTATGGTGACAGTAACAGGAGAAATGGGCCATAGTAATCTGGGAACAGGTACAGTAAATCTCCAAACCCAGCAGCCAAACAGGCTTGGGAACTAGAAAGGTCAGGGGGTGTGAGACCTCAAAGCAAGGGTTAGAAAGCCTCTTATTAATAATTACTACAGGAATACTTACAGTAGAGGGCAAGATCCCTTTATTTGATATTGAGGAGCCCAGGAAACTCATATGGGTTGAATGAAGCCTATGAGACAGAGATAATATCCTTTATAGATGACCACCCTGTTCTTCTTCCTATAGAATAATTTGGCATCTGTGCCTCTGGCCTTCCCTGGCCACTATCCCCATCTGCTGGGCCTTGTTGGCCAAGACAGAACACCAACATCTCAGCGCTCTCTCTCTCTCTCTCTCTCTCTCTCTCTCTCTCTCTCTCTCTCTCTCTCTCTCTCTNTACTCTTGAAGCATCATCTTGCTTTCAAAGATGTGATAAAAGGAGTTTTAATTAATTATTTTCCGAGTCTTCATAAATGTGACAGAGTTTGGCTGTCTTACTTCCAGGAAACTTGGGAAAACGTACCAGCAATATTTCTAATGCAATATTAATGAGATGTATATTATGTTTAATTCTAAATAAAAAAAATTATAGTGTTCTCAAGACCAAAGCCCCCTTCCTATGCTATTTTTACAAAGGAGTGAATTCATTAAAATGCTTTTCTTACTCTTTTCTTCTCTTCCTTCTTTCCTTCCCTCCCTTCTCTCTTTCTCATCCTCCCTCCTTCCCTCCATTCTTTCCTTATCCTTCCATCCTCCTTCCTTCCTTCCTTCCTTCCTTCCTTCCTTCCTTCCTTCCTTCCTTCCTTCCTTCCTTCCTTCCTTCCTTCTTTCCTTCCTTCCTTCCTCTAAACCACTATACAAGTGTAAGCTACTCATCACTGCTACAGTCTGCATCTTGATTCCCGAGTGTATACTCCTTCTTGAGTGAGGGCACATCATGATATACCACAAGATGCTCTGGCTTTAAAGCCTAATGCTTCAGGTTCAGGTCTCATCTCTACTACTAACTCAGTATATGGCCTTTGGCAAATTAACTCTTTTCTCAGGTTCTCAGTTTCTTTTATTGTAAAATGAGGGATTTAAAAATCAAGTCCTACTAATGCGTTGTTGGTGGAGTTGTGAATTGATCCAACCATTCTGGAGAGCAATTTGGAACTATGCCCAAAGGGCTATAAAACCATGCATACCCTTTGATTCTATAATGCCATTACTGGGTCTGCATACCAAAGAGATCATAAAAAAGAGGAAAGGACCTCCTTTTACAAAAATATTTATAGCTACTCTTTTTGTGGTGGTTAAGAATTGAAAATTGAGGGGATGGTCATCAATTGGGGAATGGCTGAAGAAATTTTGGTACATGATGGTGATGGAATACCATTATGCTATAAGGAATGATAAGCAAGATGATCTCAGAAAAAGCTGGAAAGATCTGCAAGAAAGGATGCAAAGTGGAATAAGCAGAACTTGGAGAATATCGTACATAGTAACAGCAATATCATGGAATGATTAAAAGTGAAAGACTTAGCTCCTTTCAGCAATGCAATGATCTAGGACAATTCTGAAGGATTTATGATGGGGAATGCTATCCATCTCCAGAGAAAGAATTTTTGGAATCAGATGCAGATCAAAGCAAACTATCTTTAACATTAGTCTATTTATGGTTTTATCCTGGGTTTTGAGTTTTATATGAGTATTCTTTCACAACAATGATAAGTATAAAAGTATGTTTTGCATGATTGTACCCAGACCAAATTGCTTATCGTCTCTGAGAGGTGGGAGGGCAGGAGACAATTTGGATCTTATTTCAGCAAATGTGTGTTGAAAATTATTATTATACATAATTGGGAAAATAAAATATATTTGAATTTAAAAAATAAATATATACAAAATCAATTGTGGAGGTTCTTAACCCGGGGTCCATAGATTTCATTTTCGTTTGTTTCATTTTTTTATTTTCTGACAACTCTAATTCAATATAATTGATTTCCTTTTAATCTTGTATATTTTACTTTATGCATTTAAAACATAATTCTGAAGAAGGTTCCAAAGGGTTTATCAAGTACTACCAAAGAAGTCCATGACACAAAACATAAGTTAAGAATCCCTGAACTAAGGGGCAGCTAGGTGGCCCAGTGGATAGAGCACTAGGCCTGGAGTGGGGAGGTCCTGGGTGCAGATCTGGCTTCAGATACTTCCTAGCTATCGTTTAACCCCTGGCAAGGCACTTAACTCCAACTGCCTACCCTTGCCACTCTTCTATCTTATAATTGTTACTTAGACAGAAGTTAAGGGTTTAGTAAACATTTAAAGGGACAAAAAAAAACCCTGGACTAGACAACCTCTAAGAGATGGACTTCCAAGCTCTACTTGTCTTTCTGTTATGTTTGAGAGCTTAGACAATCTCAGGATCATCCGTTTAAAGTCAGGATGCATCTCTAGATCATAGAACCAACTCCCTGATTTTATAGATCCGAGGAAATGGAAGCCTTTGGATGTCCCATGACTTACTCAAGGTCACGCAGGTGTTAGGCAGCAGAGCTAGCACTCAAAGTCAAGTGATCTAAAGCCCAGTCCAGTATTCTTCCCTCCATCCTGTGCTGGGCAAAAGGAAGGGAGAGAGTCTGTCTGGGTTAGAGGGGATGGAAGCAAAAAGCATCGAATTGATTCTCTTTCTTAATGACTGAGGAAGGGAAGTTCATTGCACTTAGTTTGACCCTGAGAGAATGACCTTGCGGGCTCACAAAAAAGACCAAGCTCAGCACTTTTCAAATATCATCTCGTTTGATTCTCACAATGCCCCTGGGAAGTAAGTGCTAGTATTATGTCCATTTTACAGTCGAGGAACCTAAGGCAAGCAGAGCTGAACTGATTGCCCCAAGGTCTGAGCATAAGAGGCTGAGGGAGGCAGAAAGTCCTGGTTTTAGGCCCAACCTCAATGACCATTTTATCCTCAAGTTATGACAACATTCTCTCTTTCAAAGCCAAATCCCGAGAAAAGAGTTTCTAACTCAATGGCCATTTGCTCAACTTGTATCCACTTTTTAACCCATCATAACCCTATAGCTGGTGGCTCCATAGTGCACAGTCAGCAAAACCTGAATTCAAATCTAGCCATGTGACCTTGGGGCAATCATTTCATGTCCGCTCGCCTCAGTTTCCTCATCTGTAAAATGGAGATAACAATTGCACCACTCTCCCAGAGTACTTGTGAAGATCAAATGGGATAATATTTGTAAAAGTGTTTAATTTAGCTCAGTGCCTGGTACATAGTAGGTGCCTAATAAATACTAGCTATGATTGTTGTTACTTTGTGGAAATGAGGATGAAATGAGATAATATGTGAGATTCTAAAAAACTGAAACTACCCTTAAAATGTCTTGTCATTATTATCTCTTTCTTCTCATCTTTGTTTGATAGGGTTCAGATAGAAGTGGTCTTGGTCAATTCACCCTCTTTCTATTATATCTCGATTGTTCAGTTTTTCAGTGGGGGAGCCCCTTCACTCATCCTGCTCTGACTCCTGTTCTTTAGAGGTACCTTTGAAAAATCAATTTAGAAGAATATTCAGAGTGGTTTCAGGCTTTCACTGCTACTAAGTTACCATCTTGGCCTCTAAGCCAGTTTTTCAACTATGTGACCCCATTTGTTTCACCCTTTGTGACCCCATTTTTTGTTTTTTGGGTTTTTTTGTAAAGATACTGGAATGGTTGGCCATTTACTTCTCTGTTTTACAGATGAGGAAACTGAGGCAAACAGGCTTAAGTGACTTGCTCAGGATCCCACAGCTAATAAGTGTCTAAGGCTGCATTGGAACTTAGTCTTCCTTCACACACACACAGTTTGACTGTATGTTTGACTGTGCTACTCCCTTGCTCAAACAGCTCCAGTGACTCCCTATTGCCTCTACCATAAAACAAAACACTCCTTAACCTGATATTTAAGGCTTAAAACAATATGGTTCCAACCTACCTTTCCAGATTATTTCACAATTCTACAATTTCATGTACTCTGTGTTCTAGACAAATTGGACCACCAGCACTTTCTTGAATTTAATATTCCATCTCCTGCCTCCTTGTATTTGCACAAAGCCATATTGCATGCCTGGAATGTCTGTTTATTCCCCACTCTTCAAATCCTTATCTATCTTCTTTTAAGGCTCAGATCAGGTGTCACCATCTCTCTGAAGCCTTTCCTGATTATTTCCTTTTCTCACTTCTAGGTGTTCTCTTCTTCCTCAAATATTCTTAGAGCACTTGGCCTGTGTCTCTCCTTTGCCTTTAGGCCCATATATAAACAATTGTCATTCCTTGCCTTTCTCTCCTTTCCTGCCATCACTTGGGTAGTGAGTCAGTCAATAAATATTTTTTTAAACACCTACTATATTCCAGGCACTGTGTTAAGTGCTCGGGAGAATGACATCTCCTTCAGGGAATATTTTTGCTCACCTTCATATTTCTGTTGCCCTGCAATAGTGAATAGTTATTAAAATATTTAAGGAATGAACCTGAATGGAAGACATTTACCTGAAGCTTTATAGTTCGTGAATGGCATGGATGTGTGGTAAGATGGGAAGAATCCAGGATTTGGAGTAAGATTTGGATCAAATCCCAACTCTGTTACTTATTACTTGTGTGACCTTGGCCAAGTCACCTATACTCTTTGGGCCTTATTTTCCTCATTTGTAAAAGTGAGAGAGTTGGATGATGTGGCCTCTGAAGCCCCCCACTTCCAACTTTAAACAAATGATCCCCTATGGCCTCCAAATTCAGGTCTCTTCCCTTTATGATGGCTTGCCTCCAACTGGCCTTCCTGCTCTGAATTGGAGGAGAAAAGACCCTGGTGAGATCATTCATGTAAATAAGGAAAGAAACTCATTTATGGACAGAGATCATACCTATCCATGAGTCATCAGGTTCATTTGGAAGTTGAGCCTCATGCCATGGATGACAGCTGCTAATAGTAACCTAGCTACTCTGTGGAAAGGCCTAGAGTTGTGCAATGGACAGAAGGCTGAGCTTGGAATCAGAAAGATTCATTTTCCTGAGTTCAAATCCAGCCTCAGACACTTATTACTTGTATGACTCTAGGCAAGTCATTTCACCCTGTTTTCTCATCTGGAAAAGGAAATGCTAAAGCACTTTAGTATCTTGGCCAAGAAAATCCCAAATAGGGTTATGAAGAGTTGAACATGACTGAAAAATTACCAAACAAAATGGATTAAAAAAAGGGATTAAGCTGGGGATTTTTTGGGATGAGGAAGCTTGGCCACAGGAGATCTTGCTAAACTCTCCTGGGAATGTAGATAAAAGGGCTCTCAGTACCAAGTAGGAATAAGCTTCCTAGTACTCCTTTCTGGGAAGTATTACCCCAGAACCCAGACTGATTCCTTGACAACAGTCAGGCGAGACTTAGAAGAAAGAGCTATGGGAAAACATGGCCCTCTTTTGAGAGGGAAAGGTCTCTTGCCCTCTAGGAGCCCTTAGTCTGAGATGGGGAGGGAAGAGTGAGACTTGGATCCTGTCTGGTGAGTCCCTTGGTTTGATGGTTTTAGAGATGGAGATGTCAAAAGAGTGTGGGTAGGAAGAGAAAAGAAGGGAGAGTGAAGAGAGGGTTGCTGATCTAGTAGGATGAATACTGGGTTTGAAGATGGATTCAGGTCTCAGATCTGTAATTTCTGCCTATATGACATTGGGCAAGTCACTTCCCTATGGGCCTTCATACCCTCATTTGTGGAATGAAAGGGCCGGACAAGATAATTTTGAAGGTTTTTCCAGTTTTCATGCCCTCTGAAGATGATTTCAAACCCTATGAGCAGCTTCCCTGGGGGATGCTGGGCAGCCTTACTTCATGATGATGACAGTGGTGATCATGGTGATAAGGTCATGAAGGAAAGCTTTCTGGAAGAGGAGAAATCAACTGAGCTGGTCCTTAAAAACTAGAAATAATTCTCGAGTTTTGGCATTTGAGGTATAGAAGAGGTAAACAAAGGAGCCAAAGAGGGGTAGAGTTGGTCTGGTTGGTGGTGAGTAGTAGTGATGGGTGTGGTGGTGAGTGATCCATTTGGCTGGATTATAGACTGTCAAAGGCAAAGAGAAACAGTTCCTATGGCTACATATTGACTTAGAAAATCACAAATTAGCATAATCTAGGTTGCATTATATTTTTATTTATTTTGTTAAATATTCCCCAATTACATTTTAATCAGGTTCAAGTGGTATTTCAGGGTCCTCTGTGGTCTTGAGTTCGACTCTTCTGAAGAAGAGTCCATGGGGAGAAACTAAGAATGGAATGGTAGGTCCAATCCATACTAGGCAGGTCTTGGAAGCCACACTAAGGAGAGAAAGTGGTTGCTGTTGAATAATTATGAGACTTAGATGCCTAAGAACATAGCTCAAGTTACTTGTTGTGCCATCTTGGGAAAATCAGTTTTCTTCTCTGGGTAATGATGGAGTTAACTGGGGTGACCTTTAACTTCTCTTCCACCTCTGGTTGTCTGTATATAGGTCTCATGACGGGGCTAGAGGCAAAGGGGAGCCATTGTAGGGATTTGAGTAGATGTGTGGGCATGATGTGACCCACAGCCATGTTTAGAGTGGATATGAGAGATGGATGAAAAACTAGGGCATACATCCATGTGGATCCTGGGGTTCAGGCACCCACACACCCCTCAGCATCCTGGAGCTCTGGGCTAAGGGTCACATGTCCCAGCTCTGTGGCCTTTGTTTAGTCTATCACCCTCTCTCTTGTCTCGTCCCTCCTCCATCTGTCAAACTCCTTTTCTCAGAAAGGCTAATGTGGGAAATGATGAGGATAAAAATAATCTGAATGTAAGTTTACAGAAGGAAAGGCTAGATAATATCGGCAAATATCTGTAAAAGTCTTTCAACACCTGGGAGATGGGGGTTATGGAGAGAGTGTTATCCCAGAGAGCAGATATTAATGGGGAGGTCCATTTAATCTCATCTTGAGAGATAAGACGCCCCGGAGCTGGTTGTAAAGGAACAGGATTCTCCAGGGAGGGTGTTGCTAGCCATAATTCTAGTCCCTCGTCATTCCTTAGTTCTACAGGGACAATGCCCTCCCTGACTTTACTGTACCCCCTTCCCCCAACTTCAGCTACTCGTCTCCTCCCAAGGTTCCTCATGTGACAGGGCTATAAGGGTCAAGAAGGGAGAACCTCAATGGCCGAGCAAATAGAGCAAGAAGAGGAAACAAGAAGGAAATCAAAGGGCAAAGTCCACAGGGCTTCTTTCCTAGCCTCCTTTCTAACCTGCCTCCTATCACTTTTCCTCTGAAGTAAGTTTGGAAAAATGAAGCCTGGGGTCAGATTGAATGACAGACAGCACCATAACTGGAGGGTGAGATCAGAGGTTCGGTGCCCCCCACTTCCCCACCCACCGTTTCCTCCTAGCCCTTCTCCAGCTTCTCCTGTGTGCTGGAGCTCACGGCTCTCTAGAGGAGTCCAAGAATGAGGAGGCTCCTGCCCAGGGAAGCTGGATCCAGCATCTCCCTGGCAAAGAGTAAGTGTCCAGGGACCTCCCCCCAACCCTCTGGGCTTTCAACACGTCTGCGGTTCAGCCATGTCCTTTTCCCTCCTAGCCCCTCAAGGGAAGGATAGGCTCTGTTCTTGTCTCCTGAAATTACTGTCTAAAACTCAAAGGGATAAAGTAGGACTGCCCCAAATCTCCCTTACAGGGAAAAGAATGCTGGTTCTAAAGCCGGGGGACCTGAGTTCAAATCCTGTCTTTTAGGCTTATTGGGAGGCCAAAGATTATACAGAGAAGGGAAGGAAGTCTATGAGCTCCTGGGCAAACTACTCCATCTCCCCTGAGCCTCATTTGTTTCCTCATCTATAAAATGAAGGCTTGTACTAGATGGCCTTTGGGGGCCCCATCAGGTCTGGAATTATGATCTAAATCTATTGTGTCTCCCACTCAGTAAGGGGAAAAGGAAGTTGGGGTCTCTCAATTCTGAGGATGCCTTGGAGATCAGTCAGGAAGTTATTCACCTGGACTGAGAGGGAGCCCCTCTTGTGAGAGTGAAGACTCAGGGGGCTCCCTTCTTTAGGTCTCGGGTTCCTCATCTGCAGAAATAGGAAGAGTAACTCTGACCCTGCCCCGTTATAGGGATAATCAAGTGAGCACTGATTTGGAGAATCAGAACTTGAATTCAAATGTTAGTCTGACCCCTTAGCATTACATGAATGCTGATCCCACCCCACCCAGGGCCTCCGTGACCTCACCTAGAAAACGAAGGGATTGGCTAAGATGATTTCTAAAATCTCATTATTCTGTAGAGGGGGGAAAAATGTGAAAGAGCTCTGAAACACGCAGAGCCGCATGGAGATGAAAGAGACTGTGGTCACTACATGGCCCTCCTTTGAAGTCCTCTCCTCCTCATACTTTTCTGAGAAGTGGAAAGGATTGAGGCTAGGGCTGCCTCGAGGCAGGGGGAAGCATGAAATGACCTCGCTGGGTTGTTGACCCCCGGAGTCATCATCTGGAATCCACATCCTGTGTCCTCAGCTCCCAGTCATCCCCGGCTTACAGATTCATAGTTTAAGCCCAGGTTTCTGTGAGTTCAAGTTTGCTTTTTGCCTTTCCATTCTTCTATCCTTTTTTTCCTCTCTCATTTTTTCCATCTTTCTTTCCCCCTCAAATGGGCCCACTCCAGCCCCCGTGCTCACGTTCTGAAGTCAACTCTGGAATGGGCAGCATGGAGGAAATGAGTTCCAGGCTCTGGCCCTTCCGAGACGTTACCTAAACACCAGCTTTTGCTGTTACCTAATCGCCCAGATATCTCCCTCCAGTCGTGGGGAGGCAGTGCTGGGTGTCCAAGATCCTGCTCCGATGGGATGGGGGTGGGGGGAGAGCAGTGCCTTTCACCAAGAGGAATGGGCAGAAAGATGATCTCGTCCCCCCAAACCCCACCGACTCCCAAATATTGAGGAAGAGTGGGGAGAGAAGTGAGAAGATCCCGAGCTCTGCTCAGCAGCCAGTGGCTGACTCATCTCACGACCTTGGACAAGTCATTTCCCCTCTTTTAGTTCTCAGTTTCCTGATTTGTCAAATGAGGCAACAGGCTTAGATTGTTGAACCTTGACATTCTGTGTCTGAAGACCCCTTCTAGGAAGGTTCTGGGTCTTGAGGTTCTTTCCAACTTTGATTTTCTCCCATTCCAGTTATTCTGGATAATACACATCTTTCTCTAACTCATCTAAAGAGCGCTTGGAGGGATATCTTGGGGAGAGAGAGCACATGCTTAGGGAAGATCAGTAGAGGGTTAACCCTAGTGGCTGGCTTGACTCTAATGATACTGGTGGGCTCATCTGTACCTTTCTTCAAAGTCTTGACCTTTCCTCAAAAATCCTTTTCCCTGTTCTAAAGGCCCAGGGATTCGGGGTTCCCAGCCCCATTCTGCAGACAGAGATTCTTGAGTCCAGAGAAATGGACAGAATCCCAATCCCATGGCACCAGTAGCAAAGCCAGGCTTAAAGACCAGTTATTCTGATGAGCCAGAGACCACCCAGAGGAAGGGGAATTCGGATGGGGAGGAGACTGGAGATCAGGCCATCAGAGAATCTGTAGAAGGAACCTTTCCTGTGTTTTATGGGATGCCAAATGTAAAATCTAGAGCAGATTGCTTACCATTCCAGGGATGGGTGAAGGTAGGATTGGAGGGAGGGAGAGTGGGAAGGAGGGAGAGAATTTGGAGCTCTAAATTAAAAAAAAAAAAGAATGTTAAAAATTGTTTTTACACGTAATTGGGGGAAAATAAAATATTGAAAAAGGAACTTTTCCTGATATGTAACATGTAGAAGATGATAGCTTTCTTTCATTATGTATTTGAAGGGCTGTACCATGGAAAAAAGATTAGACTTGTTTTACTTGGCCTCAGGAAATATAACTAAAGGCAGGAAAGAGTTTGCAGAGGGGCACATTTTAGGTCAATGCAAAGACTTAAAAAAAAAACAACACAAAACACTTAGAGGGGCAGCTAGGTGACTCAGTGGATAGTCAGGCCTGGAGACAGGAGGTCCTGGGTTCAAAAATGGACTCAGATACTTCCTAGCTATGTGACCCTGGACAAGTCACTTAATCCTCATTGTCTAGCCTTTACTGCCCTCCTGCCTTGGAACCAATTGCTTCTAAGATGGAAGGAAAGGTCTTTTTTTTTTTAAATAAAAACAAAAACAAAACAAAAACACTTAGAGCTGACATGAAGGGGAATCATTTGCCTGTAGCAGTAGTGAGTTCTCCGTTATCACTAGATGCCTCTCAGATAGAGGCTGGATGCCCACCTATCTATACGCACTCTTTTCCTACCTGTAGGACTCCTACATGTTAGCTCAAAAGTCCCAATTGCTGATTTTATATAATCCTTTCTGTAAAGCATTCTGCATGTATTATTTCATCTGAATGTTGCAATGAAGGTAAATCAAGTACTAATATTCCCATTTTATAAGCAAGGAAGTTGAGGTTTGGGGAGGGGAGATGACTTGTCTAAGATCATATACTATTAAATGTCAGATGCTGAAAGAAACATATTTAGGGGGAGGATGAGGGGCAGCTAGGTGACTTGGTGGATGGAGAGCCAGACCCAGAAATGGGAGGTTCTAGGTTCTGATTTGGACTTAGACACTGTCTACCTGGACATGTCACTTCACCCCAATTGCCTAGCCTTTTCTAAGATGGAAGGTAAAGGTTTTTTTAAAAAAAGAAATATTCTACTGGGGGTGGGAGAACTTTGTTATCTGAGCTTGTATAGTATAAGTCCACCCCCACCCCTCAATCCAAATGCAGAGTGTTGGTACTGAAGGGACTTTAGAAGAGGGAATGTTGGAGAGGGAGGTGCCATTAGAACCCAGCAAAAAAATGTCACTTGGAAGGGACGTTAGAACATAAAGAGTCAAAGCTGAAATGAACCTTAGAATATAGAACATCCTAGTTGGAAGGCTCATTGGAATTTGGAAAGTCGAAGCTGAGAGGGACCTTAAGATGTAGATTATCAGAGATGAGAGGGAACTGTAAGAGCTAGAATGTCAAAACTTGAAGGGACCTTAGTAGAATATAGAAAGTCAAAGCTGGAAACAACCTTAGAATATGGAACATCAGATTTGGGAGGGACCTTAGAACCTAGAATGCCAGTTTGGAGAGGAACTTTATAACATAGAAGTTTAGAGCTAGGAGGGATCTTAGAGCATAGAATATTCAGAGCTAGACATGATCTTAGAACATGGGATGTCAGACTTAAAAGGGACATTTGGACATAGAATATCAGAGCTAGAAGGGGCATTAGGACATAGTCAAAGCTGGAAGCCATAGAATATAGAATATCTGAGCCAGGAGGGGCTTTAGAACATAGAACGTCGGATCTGAAAGGAACTTTATATTATAGAATGCCAGAGCTGGAAGGGGCATTGATGTCATTTAGTCCAAACACTTCATTTTGCAGAGAAGAAAACTGATGCCATGAGAGAGGAAATTGCCCCTCGATTGGTCATACAGCTAGTTAATGGCAAACCCAGGACATAACACAGGTATATGGATTCCAAGTCCAATAATCTTTTCCCCATATAACACTGTCTTTCCATTTCAATTGCACCCTATTATTGTTTCTAATTTTCCATGTGTGAGTGTCTGGGTCTCCCCAGACAGACAGTGAGGTCCTTGAGGCAAATTTTCTCTTGACTTAAGGAACCCCTCCCTCTCCCCAAAAACTTTCCCAACAACCTGGAGATGCAGTTTGACATAGTGAAAAAAAAATCTGGACTTGTACTCCAACGCTTCTAGCTTAGTTCCAGATCTGCCACTTCTTAGCTATTTGACCTCAACAAGTCATTTCTCTTCTTAGTTTCCTCACCTGAGAGTGAGGAGGGCTCCCTCAACCAAATTCATAGGATGCTTACATGATTTAAGTGGCATAAAGTATATAAGGTACTTAGCAACCTTGAGTAGTAAAAACATTTCATCAATTATGGATAACCATCCAAGATTCCCCAAGGGAGATTGACTAAGCCATGACAACTGGTGGGATGGTCCCCATCACTAGATGACTTCAAACAGAGATCAGAGGACCACTTAATGCTGTTGCCATCTGCTAATTCCTTCTCGGGTTGGATTGGGCTCCTTTGGAGTTTTCTTTTCTGTCTCTGAGATGTGTGTGTGTGTGTGTGTGTGTGTCCATGGATTCATTGTTCACACTAATAGAAATCTAGTTGTAGATATGTAATTAGCTAACATGTGTTCATACTTATACATACATGTACACATGCTTAGACAACCCAGAATACTCTACACACATACGGATAGGTCCCAGTGAACAATGGCTCTATTAATTTGCACAACATCTTTCTTTGTGGGCTTGAACCAATGAATATGGTTTAATATAATTCTAACTTCAAACCGTGAGTTTCAATGCCTGCAACCACTCAAGGAGAATTTGTTATCTGCACTAATTAGGTCCTGATGGTATATATGTACAATTTATGTCTTTTTTTTGGAAAGGCACCATAGGGTAGTCTAATAGGGAATTAGGCTTGGATTCAGGGAATTCTGGGTTCAAATCCTGTCTCAGACTTGTTAGCTATCTAACCCTCGGCAAGTTATTTACTCTTTCTGTGTCCAAATGGGAGGCAGCAGGGTAGAACAGGGAGTAGAGTGTTGAACTTGTATTAAAAAATTTTTTTAATATTTAAAATCTTTTTTAATGTTTACATATTTCATTTTCTTTTCACCCCCTCCCCTCCCCGTCCTGGATCCAGTAAGCACTTTCACTGGGTTATACAAACATTATCACTTATACCTATTTCCACATTATTCATTTTTGCAATAGAGCGACCTTTTAAAACCAAGAACTTGTCATTATTTTGAAGAGTTTGAATCCTGATATTTATTAGCTGTGCGGCCTTTGGCAAGACACTTCACCTTGATCAACCTCAGTTTCCCCATCTGGAAAACTGGGATAATTGTAGGACCTATTTTACATGGGGGAGAGAGGATTAAATGAGATGACACATGCAAACCATAAAGGAAGATATAGATACTATATCTTTTTAGATCATCATCATTATTGTTGTTATAACCTCAAAATCACTTCCCAATGACTCTCTCCTTTCATCCTATAGAACCCTCTCTTGTTGCAAAGAGGTATAATTTAAAAAATAATATTTTATATATTGATATTATATAAATTATATAAATTTATAGGTTGATATTATATAAATTATATAAAAATAAATCTAGACAAGTCTGTGTCTGACAGCGTGTGCCCCATTCTGTACCCATGGTCCACCACTTCTCTCGGAGGAGGGAGGCATGTTTATCAGGAGTCCTCTGAAGCCATTACTGGTCACTATAGCCCTGAGATTCTTGGATTCTGTAAGTCTTTTTCTCTTCCTGCTTCTGCTCTCCTGTTTAGCAGAGGAGTCAAACACATGGTTCATAGTCTGTATGTGGCCCACAATATTCCTGTGTATGGGCCAAACTGGATTAAAATGTAATTGGGAAATATTTAATAAAATGAATAAAAATATAATAAAACATAAGTAATATTAATATGTGGTGGTGTTTTTTTTTAGTCAAGAATATATAGCTCACAGGGATCTTTTGTACAATTTAGTGACCTCACTGCCTTATAGCACAGGACTAGGCACAAAAGATAGGGTTCAGTGAAAGCCTGTGGGTTAATGGGTACTCCTATTCCTTTCCCTACTCTGGCCTCCTCCATCCCCCTCCATCCTGGAAGAAGTGGGGAGGGGGTGAAGAAGGGATGGTGATGGGGGTTGTCAGGGTAACTGGAGAGCCTAGAAACCCAACCAAACAAATAGGGCTCTCTCCCTCCCCCCCCACCTCCCATGACCTCATCTGCCCACCCAGCTCTTGTCTTTCCTTCAGTGTAGCCAGAAGAGTGGTAGAGAGAAGGAAGTGGGGGTAGGGAAGAGTCCTCTCATGTGGCTTCTTCTCCAGGGTGACAGGGGGTCAGGGGAAGCCTCTGGGTTGGCACAAGGCTGGTGTCCCCACCAGAGCTTCAGGATGCTCCAGTGTTTGTGATGAGACGAGA
>NC_058130.1:95587070-95605755 GCF_016433145.1 Gracilinanus agilis
ACAACTTGCCCATGGACAAGTCTTCTTCATTCCAAGAGCAGAGAGGTTGTCATGTTTTCAAGAGATTATTTGGGACAAGCCACTTTATTTTATTTAAAATTTTAATTTATTAATTAAAATTATATTATATTTTAAAATTTTATATTATAAATTCATTTAAATTTTTAATTAAAAATTTTTTAAATTTAAAAGATAAAATCAAATTTAAAATCTTTACCTTCTGTTTTAGTTACAACTTTAAGAGTTGGTAATGGAGGCTAAGTGACTTGTCCAGGGTTACACAGCTAGGAAGTGTCTGAGGTCACATTTGAACACAGGACCGTCCATCTCCAGGCCTGAAGCTCTATCCACCTAGCTGCCCCCATTTCGTTTTATAGAGAAGGAAAATTCTGACCCAGAAATATGAAGGGACTTGCCCAAGGTCACAGGTGTGTCTGTGGCAGAGCAGGAACTGAGATGCTTTGGCTCCAACTTCAAGTCTTTCATACTGAAATCAGACTTTCAGGAGAACCTCCCTCCTCCCCTTCCTCCTTCGCCTTCTCCGTCTCCCGTCCCCCACCCCCCCACCCCAAAGTGTCCTGGAATGGACTATGTCTCTGAGAGCAGTGAGAGTCACGCTTCGGTGGGAACTTGGAATGTGCAGAGGCCCCGTTCCCCCAGCTGTTCTCTAGACTCCATGCAGCTCCAGCCCCCCCACCTCCCTACCCTGCTGGGAGGCAGGAGAGCGAGCCAGGAGGGTCCTCAAGTTACTGGGGGGAGAGGCGCCCGGAGGCAGAAAGCGGGCTTCCAAGAAGGTCCGGGGTCCGACTGTCCGCGGCAGCCCAGCATATCCTGCAGCAGGGAACGCTAGAACCCGTTCTGGGGATCCAGGCTCCCATCCCTCGCTGGACCCTAGCCAGAGTCGGTCTGTTGGAATTGGCCCAAGATCTTGCTTCAATTTATCCCGTCCTGCTTCCCGCTCCCCTCACTCGTACACATCCATCCCTGCCCAGGCCTCCCCAGCACTTTGGACAAGGCAGAGTTGTGCAGCTGCGTCAGCTTAGGCTGCCTTTACCTATGGCCGTTCTGGGGCGCTGAGCTTGCTGGGTGTCCGGCAGCTCCCCGCCTGACCAAGGGCTCCCTGGGGTCAGGGAGTCCTTCCCTCTGACTAGGTACTGCCTAACCTAGAGGAAATGGGAACCAGAGTGAGAGCCTGAGAGAAAGAGAGGGATAGTGCCTGAGGCGAGGGTGTGTGTGTGTGTGTGTGTGTGTGTGTGTGTGTGTGTGTGTGTGTGTGTGTGTGTGTGTTAAGAACTCTTCACGATGTCACGATGTTCCCTGTAAAGTGCCTCCTAAGATCTTAGCCAGGGAAACGAAATAGGAAGAGTGTCCTGGACTGTCTGTCCTCTTTAGAGAGACCTAGGATGCTCCTGCTGGCTGCCTGGGGAATGGGGGAGCAGATTCTCTCCCCCTCCCAGGCTGTTTGCTTAGAAGAGTGAGCACAGAGGGGCTTTGAGATGGAGGAAGAAAGACTGATGGCAAATACTTTTCTCAAGGGTTTTCAGTCTCAGAGGACAGAACTATACAATCCCAGCTGGACTAGTCTCTGTTCTGAGGTCCATTCTAGATCTCACATTCTATGCTCTGTGTTCCAAGGTTTCTTCCAGCTTCCAACATTCCAGTCTTTGTTCTGGGGTTCCACCTAGTTCTGACATTTTCTCAGAATGTTCTAAGTTTCTTTCTGGCTCTAAAATCCTCTGTTTTCTGTTCTAAAGTCCCTCCCAGCTCTGACATTCTGTATTCTCTGTTCTAGAGTCCCTCTCAGCTCTGATAGTCTCAAAATGTTCTAAGGATCCTCCTAACTCTGACATGCTATGTTCTCTCTTGTAGAGTCCTTCCCAATTCTATTACTCTCATAAGGTTTTAAGGTTCCTTCTAGCTCTGACAATTTTGTGTTCTCTGTTCTAGAGACCCTACTAGCACTGATATTCTCAGGAGATTCTAAGGTTCATCTTACTTCTGACTTTCTATGTTCTCTGTTCCAAAGTCTCTCCCAGCTCCAGCATTCTGTGTTGTTTGTTCTGGGATCCCTTCTAGTACTGACATTTTCTCAGAATGTTCTAAGATTTTCCCCAGACCCAATATTCTATATTCTCTGTTCTAGAGTCCCTCCAAGCTCTGATATTCTCGGAATGTCCTAAGGTCCCTCTCAGTTCTAAAATTCTGTGATCCTATGTCCATCTTCCTTTATGAAGTCAGACCCTTCTTGTCAGCCCCGAAATGAAGATCTTTCTGCTGTAGCTAGACTATGAATCACCTGATTTGATTTAGACCATGATGGAATGGCTCCTCCCAATTCCCCTTTCCCTGTTCAGTGAACCATTCATCAACTTGTTTTAGGCAATCAGGTTCTTCTTACCTTGTATTTCTCTAAGCTAAGTCGTCTTAGCTTCCTAATAATTCATCACTCTCTTATTTTCTAACTCTCAAGAGTGAAATTCTACTAGAAATATTCAGTGAATGTGTCCAACTTCTTCAAGTCAACAAGTTCCATTAAGTCAGAGATTTTCATTCATGACTGCGTTCCTCCCTCCCCCCCCCCCCACCCAGGGACCTCTCACAGGTCCCTTGAAAAGAGTAGATGCTCAATACATGTTATTGATGTTCCATTTTGTAATGCTTTAATGTTACAAAGTCTGGAACATCTCATTGGATCAGTAGGCAGGGAAAAGATTAATTCCTCATTTGAAAGATGAGAAAGCTGGGGTTTGGAGAGAATTTTGGAATGTTAAGAGTCATAGTGTCTTTGAATTTCATTGTGACCCAGAATTCAGTTCTGGGGGTTACACAGACCAGGTTCAATCTTGGAAGTTCTCCAGAATGTCTTTGGCTCATTTTGTCCCCATCCAGAGTTCCTTTGGGAACCTCATGATATAGCTGCTGTATATTTCCCCTCAATGTGAGTAAAAGGTCCCCAGTTCTTGTACAAATACTGAATACATGTCAAGCATAGGGCAGCCTTTAATTTGATTTTACTCATAAAAAGAGTCCCAGGAGCCCACAAAAAGACAATTCCCCTCCTCCAGTGAGTTCTATCTTCCCTCCAGAGTCCTCCAGACTCATAGTGTCACCTTCTGTTTGGGCTGCCTTCATAAAAGAAATATATTTGGAGTTGCCAGAGAGGCGAATAGCCCCCTGCCATTCCACCGTGTCCCATCTTGACCCCAGGGACCCATATCAGCCTCCATTTTTCTGGTTCCACCAAAAAGACCTGGACTCTTCCCAGGAAAAAACCATCTTGGGGATGCTAGAGAGGTGACCCTCTTTCTACTGGTCTATACTATCTGAAACTCATGGTAGTAGCAGAGAAAAAAGTCCAGGTTTTTGCTTCTTTGCCTTGTGACTCTGTTGTCTGCTGCATAGTACAGTGGACAACTCATCCATTCTGGAGTCAGAGGAACTGAATTAAAATTCTGCTTCTGACAGTTTGCCCCCTATATGCATATGAACAAGTCTCTAGGACCTCAGTTTCTGTATCTATAAAACGAGGAGGTTGAACTTGATGGCCTGTGAAGAGCTCTTTCTGCTCTAGATTCTTATGACCTTCTAGCCCTGGGCCCTTTTGCTCCCAAGAAGGCTGGGTCTCAGAACTCTCCAATGTCCTTGGATGTTGCCCAGCAAATCCCTCTGTCTAGGGGATTCAGTCAGGCAGCTCCATCCTGGTATGTCTGAGAGTTCTGCCACAGCCTCCCATGGACACTTCTGAAGAGTCTAGGGATACTGGGGCATGCAAGCTGCTCCTTTCCTTAGTGACTTAGAAGGTTGGGTGGATGCAGAGACCTTCCTTCTAGGACAGATGTCCACTTTTCACTCTGCTGAAATTTTTCAGTCTTTGCCTGGCTCTTTCAGGATTCCTCTCTACCCCCTCCGCCCCCTTCCCCAGACCGTACTTCCCTGAAGACTCTCTCTTATGGATCCAGTAATAAAAGGTCATCATGGCATGAGTTAATGACATTATTTTCATTTGTTGAGCTTGAATCCTGATACCCTCAGTAGAATTTCCCTAAGTACCCAGGTCTAGGCGATGATCTCAACAAAGTGTCAGGAGGCATGTCTACACCCTCTTCAGAAACGTGCATCCATCTATCACCTCATCAAATGAATCGGGGAACTCTCTGTTAATCCTTCCATACCCATAAAATGTCGCCATTGGAAGTGGTCTTAGAATTGAAAATATTAGAATGGAAAGAACTCTTATAATAATAATAATGGTAATGATAATAATTTCAAGAATATTTTAAGGTTTTCAAAATACTTTCCATACGTTATTTTTTTTTGCAGTCCTTACCTTCTATTTTAGTTCAATTCTAAGATAGAAGAGTGGCAAGGGCTAGGCAATTGGGGTTAAATGACTTGTTCAGTGACACACAGCTAGGAAATGTCTAAGGTCTTATTTGAACCCAGGACCTCCTATCTCCAAGCCTGGCACTCTATCCACTGAGTTACCTTCATACATTATCTTATTATATGTTGTTATTGTTCAGTCTTGTCCAACTCTTAGTGACCCCACAGATCATACTGTCCATGAGGTTTTCTTGGCGAAGACACTAGAGCGGTTTGCCATTTCCTTTTCCAATGGATTAAAGCAAACAGACTAGCTCAGGATCACTCAGCTAGTGTCTGATGTCAGATTTGAATTCAAGTCTTCCTGACTCCAGACCCAGTGCTTTATCCACTGAGCCATCTAGCTTCTTCTAGGACAACAGAGGTGAAGTGATTTGCCCAGGGGTCACACAATTATTAAGTGTCTGAGGCTGGATTTGAATTCAGATCTTCCTGATACCAAGTCTGGTGCTCTATTCACCAAACCACTAGCTGCCTCATCTTATTCTATACCTTATAGCTTATAACAACTCTGCCAAGGTAGGTACCACAGGAACGATTGTTCCTATTTTATAGCTTAACCACAAAAAGAGCAGCTATAAATATTTTTGTACAAGTAGGTCCTTTTTCCTTTTTTTTGGAGTATCAGAGATGTTGAGTGACTCGCTCATTGTCATGATTAAAGTAAGAATAAAAGTTAGATCCTTTGAGCATGGGTCAGAACTGAAAAGAGGCTCCGTGTCCATCCAGTCCACAGCTTGCTTATGATGGAAACCAAGTCTTCAAGAAAGGAAGCAATCGTTTGCCCAAGGTCACAGCTGAAAAGCTTTTGGCAGAACCCAAAAGCTCATCTCTGATGACCACCGGCACCCTGCCCTTTCCTCGGTTGGCTGACAGCCCTGGGGAGTCCAGGATTCTAACTCCAAAGGGCACCCTGTGCATCTGCTCTCCTTTTCCCTCTCCCTAGGGATGAAGAGCAGGCTGTAGGCTGCAGAGACCCAGAAACTGCAGGCACCCCAGCCAATGAAACCCCATGAGCCTGGGTGGAGAAATGAGAACCCAGCCAGGCCATGTAGGCTGTCCCAGGACCCTGTGGAGGGACAGTGGGAGGGAGCCAAGGGGTGGAGGTCAGGGTAACAGCAGGTGTGACTTTACAACCCGGTGCTGGATTGGTTTTTAGGATGATAGATGGCTAGGATGGAATGGGTCCAGGGGAGCCAACAGACCTCAACACTGTTGACAAATTGCTCCCTGCAGTCCAGGCCGTCGGGCCACTCAGCTCTTCTCTCTCCCACCCCCCACCCCCCAACCCCTAGGATACAATTTCACAGTCTAACGGCTCTCCCCTCCCATTACACAAGTTTTCCTGATCTCCCGCATTGCCAGATGTCTCCTGTAAACTCTGACTTTGGATCCCTGGTCTTCAGCCTCTGGTGGTATCCCCCCTCCCTCACCCTCCTAGATTTTCAGATTGGTTGGGTAGGAATAGTGTTTGGATGTACCTCCTAGGCAGCCTTCTTCCCTCTCACCTGCCGCTCCCAATCTACCCCCAATTCTACTGTTTAACGCTTATGTTACACACTTTAAATATAGGTCAGCTCTTCCTCTCCTCCCACCATCACAGTCCCTGAAAGGAAGAACTGGGTTCCTCTGGGTCAGTGTCTATACAAACTCCTAGTTCAAAGCCTTTATCTGATATTCCCCATGACCACACTGAAGCAGAAAGCATGGAAGTTCAAAGAGAATATTATTCAATGAAATAGAATGACTATGTGGCAAGAAGGAATGAAATCAAGCCGCAAGCATTCCCAGAATCAGTGCTTGGGTGGCTACCTCCCACTTGACAAAGGAGGCCAAGAGCCAACTACACATTCTCATTGGGTCTTCCATCTTGGGCCCCTGTTCTCTCATTTGCAAAATGGTGGGATCCAACTGATGGTTTCTGAGGTCCCTTCCAGCTATTGAGTAACATATTGCTTGGTACATAGGAGGAATTTAATAAATGCTTATTGATTGGCTGATCTTTGATTCCAACGTAGGTAGCAAGAGGATTATCGTCTCTGCTTTAACAGGTGGGGAAACTGAGGAAACTCCCCTTCCAGTGAGAGAAAGGAAATAGTAGTTTAAGTCATGGTCCCAGTTTGGTGCCTCAAGCTCCCTGGTCTCAACATCAACTTTCAGTCCAGTCAGGTAGAACATATTGCTTCTCTCAGAGGCTGATGCCTCTGGATATGGGCCTTGGCCACCATGAAATTCCAGACAGAGAACGTGTCATACCTCAGACCTGGTACATCAGGATCCCTGGGATCTCAGAGGCTAGAGTCCTTACCAAGGATAAGGGCTATTTCTTCCCTGTCAGTTGGCCTGAACACTTATTATTTTGTTTTGGGAGAATTCAGGCATTCTCAGTGTGGAAACTCCTTCCACCAATGCAGATCAATTTACTCATGCCACTTGTAGTGTGTTTTGTCTGGGGGCACTTAGGGATTAAGTGACTTGCTCAAGGCCATACAACTAATATGTGCCAGAGGCTGGACTTGATCTCGGGTCTTCCTGAATTCAGGTGCAAGGCTCTATCCCTTCTGTTACATTATGTGGGACTGATTCATGAGATCGATTGGAGAAAAGAGAAAATAAGTGGAATGAGGAGGCGCTGGATTAAGGCTGGTCTCCTGGATCCCTTTGCACTGCTGGAGGATGAAGGCTGCTCCTTGCATCTTTTCAAACCTTTTACCAAAGGGAGATGCTTCCTGGTTACCCCAATTCAGTGATTAAGGCCAGCTTCCTCTGCCCCCACAACTCCAGGGCAGCTTAAAGACATCAGAGATGCATGGCCTTTATCCATTTGAAGAAGATTTCCAATCCCCCCCACTTCCTCTCTAGTCCCACCCCAGGCCATACCTTCCTTTCTTCTATAATTTTCTTCTCTTCTCCCTCCTTCTCTTGCATTGACATGCATTTGTTAAGCATTTACTGCAGGATAGGCATTGTGCTAAGTGCTGGGTATACAAATATAGGCAGAAAGACAGTCCCTAACCTCAAGGAGCTTACATTTTAATGGCAGTAGAGAACACCTGAAGTTGGAACTGAAAAGTTTGAAGAAGGGGGAAAGAATGGAAAAGAAAATAACCATCCTTGGGCGCATGGTAGCCAATGTCTGGAGAGTAAGGTGTGGGGCTGGTAAGGAATATAACATCCCTGGCCTGGATGTCTTCCTTAAACTGGAGGTTCTTCAAGGAACCAGCAAAGCAGAAGTGGGGGGAAGGGGGGACTGGGGTCAGAAAGTATAGAGAGTATTTCCAATGGGTGAAGAAGAATGGGGTAGAGAGGTGTCTATGGCATGGTCAAGAAAAGTCTGTGGAAACAGGAGGGTATCATAGAGGGAAAGCCCTAGTACAGGGGGTCCTGGAGGTGGGGAGTATCTAGGTGGAAGATGGAATTTGAGCTGAGTCTGGAAAGAAGGCAAGGAAGGAGAGGCATGTTGTTTAGTTGTTTCAGTCCTGTTCAACTCTCCATGACTCCATTTGGAGTTTTCTTGATCAAGATACTGGAGCTGTTTGCCACTTCCTTCTCCAGCTCATTTAACAGATGAGAAAACTGAGGCCCAGGGTCACTAAATTACTTGTCCATGGTTGTTCCTATTGCTGCTCAGTTGTTTCCAGTTGTGTCTGACTCTCCATGACCCCATCTGGGGTTTTCTTGGCTGAGATTCTGGAATGGTTTGCTATTTCCTTCTCCAACTCATTTTACAGATGAGGAAACTGAGGCCCAGAGACACTAAGTTACTCGCCCATGGTTGTTGCTGTTGCTGTTCAGTTGTTTCCAGTTGTGTCTGACTCTCCATGACCCCATTTGGGGTTTTTTTTGGCCAAGATACTGGACTGGTTTGCCATTTCCCTCTCCAGACTCATGGTTCCCTGGGTGGTTAAAGGGCAGTATTATTGGACCTCAAGGTCCTCTGGCAGCCAACCCAATGTTCTTTCCTATTACCAACGAATATAAAGCTGGGCAAAACCTTACAGATCATCTAGTCTAACCCTTTTCAGAGAGCAGAACTGATTTACTTAAAATCACACAGCTAGCTGGGAGAGGGAAGGCTATAAAACACGTGTCTCTCTACTCCCTCCTCTTCATCAGAGTGGCCCCTCCATCCCAGGCCCCGCTGGCCGTGGGCTTTCACTAAGAACTAATCCGGGCTGATGTATACCAGCCCCTGGCCCATCCCCCTGAATCCCCTTCCCGAAAGCTCCTTGGAGCTGGGGCTCAGTTTGTCAGCACATAAGAAATATTGTTCAGAGAACTTGAGCACTGGCTGCCACACTAATCAGAAGTAATGACAGGGGGGTACGGTGGAGACGGGGAAAGAGATGAATCATGACAGACCCATTTGCTGAGATAACAGTTGTAGTTTTCCAAAATGGAAGCCAAGAGACAGGGCCGTTTCTTATGAATTTATTTTGCAACCTAGAAACAGCACATTCTGGTCTTAAAGTCCAGAAGCAGCTGTTTGGGCATATTGTGACCTCTCCCTGAGGGTCACTTCTGTTCTCTTCCACAGGGACTCTCCTGTCTACCCCCTTTGTCCCGCCCTGGCCCTTCTGACTCCCACCATTCCTCACTCTGTAAGGCTTGGGATGTGCCCGGGGTCAGGGCTCAGGCTGTGGCCATTGAGATCCCCAAGCTCCTGTTCTTTTGGCCAATTCTCCTCTACACTGCTGAGGAAGGGACTGGCTGGCAGAGAGGTGCCATCTCCTAATCCTCACAATTCCCTACGTGGGTTCTAATTCTTTATTCTGCACATTGAAATTCTATGACCCAGAAGGACCATCCTTTGATGATCCACTTTCCATTTCCCAAGGAATGGTCTGTGGTGATACTGTCCTACTGTCCATCAGTCAGTCAATAAACATGGATTAAGCACCTACTCTGTGACCAGCACTGTGTTAAACACGGGGGGTACCAAAAAAAATTTTAAACACAATCCCTGCCCTCAAGGAACTCACAATGTAATCTGGGAGTCTGGCTTTAATGGCAGGACCAACACAGCGAAGTTGGGGTGCTCCATGAGTAAGTTGTTAGGTAACAGAGAATGGGTATTGTTTTTTTTTTTTTTTGTCAAACAGTACTAAGAATAACTCCTTACATTTTCATAGTCTAAGATTTAGAAAATAATTTCCTTATAGCAACCTGGAAAGAACATTGTTTTGGGAATTAGAGGTCCTACCATTTAATCACATCTGTGTGACTTTGGTCAAGTTGCTTATGTTCCTTTAGCCTCTGTTTCTTCATCTCTAAAATGGGAATGTTGGGCTAAATTTTTTAAAAATGCTTTCTTTCGGTCTTAGTAACAATTCTAAGATAGAAAGTTTAAAAAGTTGTCAGAATTTTTCTTAAAAATTTTAAGACAATTTTTCTTTAAAAAGATTTCCAAAACAGAAGGGCAAAGGTTAGACAAATGGGATTAAGTGACTTGCCCAGAGACACACATCTAGGAAGTATCTGAGGCCATATTTGAATCCAGGATCTCCTATCTCTAAGCCTGGTGCTCTATCCACTGAACCACCTAGCCACCCCAGACTAGGTGACTTCTGAAGACAGTAGCAGCTCTAGACTGTGACCATCCAGTCTTAGGGTAAGTAGGACAAAGATGAATAACTCCATTTTAATGGAGGAGGAAATGAGCCTCAGAAAAGTGAAGTAACTTGCTGAAGTCTTGCAGCTAGTAAGTGTTAAGAGCTGGGACAGAAAGAAGCATTTATTAAGCTCCTACTATATAAAGGAAGGAAAGAAGCATTTATTAAGCCCCTACCATATAAAGGAAGGAAAGAAGCATTTATTAAGCTCCTACCATATAAAGGAAGGAAAGAAGCATTTATTAAACCCCTACCATATAATGAAAGGAAAGAAGCATTTATTAAGCTCCTACTATATAAAGGAAGGAAAGAAGCATTTATTAAGCCCCTACCATATAAAGGAAGGAAAGAAGCATTTATTAAGCTCCTACCATATAATGAAAGGAAAGAAGCATTTATTAAGCTCCTACTATATTCTGGTAACTTTACAAATATTATCTCATTTGATCTTAACAGTGCTGGGAGGCAGGTCCTGTTATTATTCCCATTTTACAGATGAAGAAACTAAGGCAAAGGTCAACCAGTTTGTCCCAGGATCACATATCTAGTGAGTGTCTGAGGCTATTTGAACCCAGGTCTTCCTAATTCCATGCCCAGTGCTCTATCTGCTGAACTGAACCACCTGGATGCCTGACCAGACCCAGTCTTTTGAGCCCAAGTCTGGTGCTCTTTCCACAATGGCACTTGATGCCAGTTTCACTCAGTGGCAATATGAGGCCCTTCACCATTTGGGGATGAATGAATTCCTTCTCTGTGCCCAGTAAAGCCAGCAGGCAGTGGAGGATTTAGGAGCAAGCAGGCGATTTCAGATAGATTGGAAGAACCGTGGAGCAAGGGGCCACTGGAGGGGCACCTTCATTCTTTTGTGTGTTAACCTTCAAGCATGCAGATGAGACTGACCTGTTCTCTATACAATGAGCACCTTTGAGATGTGTGTGTTTTAAATTCAGGGGTGATGATAGCCTCTAGCACCAATCTTTCCACACTTTCTCCTGGCTCCCTTACCAACCAGCAAAATTGCATTTGCAATTTTCAGCATGATGGAGTGAAAAGAGAGCTGGTTTGGGGGTTAGGAGTCCTGGACTGAAGCCTCAATGCTGCTAATATTACCTAGCTGTGTGACTTTGGCCAAGTCACTTGTCCTTCTGGACCTTATTTTTCTCAACTATAAAATGGGATCTTGGATGATACAGAAGAAAACACACTTAAACCAAGCTCCTGACTCTCCAGAAGAGGAAGGAAGCAAGCATTTATTGAACACCTTCTATGTGCTGGGCACTGTGCTAAGCCTTGCTCTCCAATTATTTAATTTTAGGTAGGTGTTATCGTTAGTCCCATTTTATATTTGAGAAAACTGAGGCAGAGAGAAGTTAAGTAACTTTTCCCCATAATCTCACTACTGGCAAGTGTCTGAGGCTAGGTTTAAACTCAGCTCTTCCCAACTCTAGACTCAACACTCTATCCATTGTGCCACTCAAATGCCTCACAAGAAAGAAGGAAGAAACGAAAGTCAAGACATGGAAAGAGATTGCCTAAAGTCACAAAATGACTCAGAAGCTGAGGATTTGGAGAAAGTGCTAGATTTGCACATGGATTCTGGTTCTAGCTGCCACTTAGTTTCCTCCTCTGTAAAATGGGAGCAGTGAGATAAATAAACACGAGGATTCTTTCCAGTTTGGTTTTTCTATGTTCTAAGCCACTTCCAAAGTGCTAACATTTTGTGATTCTGTTGGTAATTTTAGAAAAGGAAGAGAATATTAAGGCATCGTAGTCTTCAGAGTTGGCTTGATGGGTAGCCATCTATATGGTAATAATTTCAGAGTCTCCATGGAGGTTCCCCAACTCATACTATGAAAAAAAAGTAGAAAGCACTGGATCTAGAAAAAAGCCAAGTTGGATTGGAGTCCCAGCTCTTCTCTGGTCTCTCTACAGGATATGTTGGCTTTTCTGATTCCCAGTTTGCTCCAATTTGAAATGAGAAGGATGGATTAAATGATCTTGAAAGTCCCTTCCAAGCCCACATTCTGGGGTCTCCGATTCTATGATCTTATCTGTCACAGACTTTCTGTGTGGCCTCTTAACTTCTCTGGGACTCAGCTTGCCCATCTGTAAAAACCAAGAAACCGGAATAGATAACCCTTGAGCCTATTATCCCAAGATGCTATGAAATTTTTTCAACCTGTTAGCTGATGTCAGAAATTTCTCTAGTAGCATTCCACTCCCTCATTCCTTCTTTCATTCAAGAAATATTTATTCCTTTAGCTTAGTCTTTGATGCCTGTTAAAATGCCATTCCTTTTGAGGATGGGACCAGACTTGAAACTGTCATCAGTCACCGCCTTGTCAACGCGATTAAGTTTCAAAGGTAAATTTTACTGAGAATAAGGGACAGAGAGCAGGTAGGTGAGGGATCTAAAAGGGAGTGAAAGTGGGGGCAAAAAGAAGCTGAGGGTTTTAGGTTTGGGCTCCCCCAAACAAAATACACTGATTTTAAAATGAGTCTTGTGGCATTTTCTCCTAAAGTACCTACAAAGAACAGCTATCTGCCCCCATTTTATAGGTTGAGAGATAAAGGTTGAGAGACGGGAAACAGATTTTTAAACCTTTACCTTCTGTCTTAGAATCAATATTTGGTATTGGTTCCAAGATGGAAGAATGATAAGGGGAGTTAAATAACTTTTCTGGGGTCTCATGGAAATTGGTTTCTTAAATTCTTTCCATTTGGGTTTTAAGGAGGCAGAGTAGGACAGTAACAGCACAACATGATTTGGAATCAGAAGACCCTATTTGGCTAGAATCCTGGCTTGGCTATTTACTTTTCTTGTGCTCTCAAGAAAATCACTTTAATCTTTCTGGTCCTCAGTTTCCCCATCTGAAAAATTAGGAGATTGTCCTTTTGAGGTTCTTTGAAATTCTAAATCTTTGCTTCTTTGGTTTCTTCCCAGGTCTGACAGTTGATGACTGGCTCAAAATGAAACCTGTCTCCAGTGCCTGCCTTATTCTTCCATTTTTGAAAGCCAGAAGGGAGATGAGGGTGTGTGGAGGATGGGGGGGGGGGGAGGAGCGGGTGGGATGGAGAAGGGAATGCAGAAAACTATTCCTTTCATCAGGTTTCTTGGGCCCTCTGTGGAATATTTATGTAAATACTGTACTCTGCTGGATTCCAAGGAGGTGAAATCATCCTCTATTAGCATATGGGAGAGTTTAGAGAGGGCTGCCCAAAGGGAGGAGAGCTTAGGGTAGTACCAGAGGCTTTGGGGATCAGAGGAGGCCCTGTGGTACCATGGAGAATAGTTTGGAGGCCCAAAGTTTGGCCTCTAAAAACTGCTAACTCATAGTCGGTTCCAGAGGCAGCCTTTGTGGCAACAAACGCACAGACTTTCTGAGCAGGGACACCTCAGAAAATCCAGTCCAAACAGTATTTTTCCCAAAATGCCCTCTGAGATACTTGAGATAAGTGGTCAGCTGGCTTCTAACTGAAGAAGTCCCATCTCAGAAAACTCAATAGATACCTCCCAAGGCAGGATAGCCATGATTGTTGTGTAAGGAAATCTTTCCTTATGTTGACTCCAAATGGATACTCTGTAACTTGTACCTATTGCTCCTAGTTTTGTCCTTGGTGGCCAAGCAAAAAGAGTGAAATCTCTCTTCTATGTGATAGCCTTTCAGATAGTTGAAGACCAAACCACTCCCTATATCCCAGGTTTCTCTCCCACCCCCATTTTCTGTTCTCTATGCTTCCTTCTTCCCTCTTCCCTCTTCCCTCCCTCCTTCCCTCCCTCCCTCCCTCCCTCCCTTCCTTCCTTCCTTCCTTCCTTCCTTCCTTCCTTCCTTCCTTCCTTCCTTCCTTCCTTCCTTCCTTAAAACCTTTATCTTCTGTCTTAGAATCTAAATGTGTATTGGTTCCAAGGCAGAAGAGCAGTAAGGGCTAAGCAATTGAGGTTAAGTGACTTGCTCAGAGTCACATAAGTAAAAAACATCTGAGGGCAGATTTGGATCTAGGATCTCCACGTCTGCTCTCTCTACTATGCTCCTTAGCTGCCCCACCAGGCTATTTTTCTTACCTTGATCCCTATAATGTGTGAGGAACTTTTTCCTTATCTGGGCTACTATTTTTTGGAAGAAATGCACTTAATAAAGCAAGGCAGCATCTAGATCTGAACCCAAGGCTCGTGTTGTGGGATGGGCAAGGCAGAGGATGACGTGACTATCACCTCCCTCATTCTAGATGCTAGTCTTATTATTTTTTTAACCCTTACCTTCTGTCTTAGAATCCATATTGTGTATTGGTTCCAAGACAAGAGTGGTATGGACTAGGCAATGGAGGTTAAAAGACTTGCCCAGGGTTATATAGAAAGGAAGTAACAGAGGCTAGATTTGAACCTGGGACCTCTTATCTCCCAACTTGGCTCTCAATCCACTGAGCCACCTAGCTACTCTCCTGCATGGTTTTTTTAAAAATTCAAGCCTAATAAGCTTAGATTGCCCACAGACAGGGTTGATCCTAGGCCTAAGCCAGTACAACGTAAAAGATCCTAGAAGGGCCAAGTTTATCTAAAAACATTCTTTCTCCTTTTGGAAATAAAAAAGAATGAGTTTCTCCTTTGAGCTAGTAAGGTGTTGAATCTTGTTAAAATGCACATGTGGTAGTGGTGGTGGTGGTGGGGTGTCTTTTGGATGCAGCATCCAAAGATTGCTGGTCCTAGGACCAAAGTTCAAGGTTCATATCCCAGCTCTGCTACTTTCTCCTAGCTGCATGACCTGGGGTATTTTGCTGCTCTGAGTCCTGGTCTCTTTGATGAGAAGATTTACTAAGATGACCCCTAATGTCACTTTATTTTTAACTTCATTCTATCCAATCATAGGAGTTGGAATCATGAAAGGATCAGAGATCTGGGCCAGGAGAGATTAATGGGGATTGATGGCTTTGGTCCAGAAGCAGAAAAGACAGGATTGCTGAAAGTTGGGAAACAATAGGAGTCAGACTTGGCCTGATATCAGAATTGGGGAGTTGGGGGGAGTTTGAATGTCAGGATAAGTTTGGGCTTTGTCCTGCTGGCAGTGGGGAGCCACTGAAGGTCTGTAAACAGAAAAAAAATCTCATTAGAGCTGAGATTTAGGGAGGCAAATTTAGCACTTTTGGAGGCTATATTGGGGAAAGGAATGGAGACAAACTTGGAAGAACTGATGGTAGAGAAAAATCAATGGAAATGATCTACTGATTTGATAGGAGTGTGGTAGGGACTCAGAACAGGGTTGAATGAGAAGGCAGAGTCAGTCAAGTGACTGGAACACAGAGTGTGGAGAGTTTGGTGAAAATGATAGATTTGATTTGGGACATGTTTAAGCCAAACACCCATTAACTCTCCTATCTCTTCCCCAGTAAAATTGTCAGGCAGGCAAACTTGTCTCCACTTAACAGAGAAGGAAACTACTAAATTAATACCATAATTTCATAAATTAAAGACTATTTGCAACCTAGTTAATGCTGAAGGGCAGAAATGATTTTCCTAAAAAAAGATGGTGCCCAAGTTGGGTTTGAAGGAAGTTGGATATATGAATGGGGTAGCTAATTGGGGGCAGTGGATAGAGTGCCAGGCCAGGAGTCAGGATGACCTGAGTTCAAATCTGGTCTCAGATACTTACTACCTATGTGACCCTGGGCAAGTCACTTAACTCAGTCTGCCTTAGTTTCCACATCTGTAAAATGAGTTGGGGAAGAAAACGGCAAATCACTCCAATATCTTTGCCAAGAAAACCCCAAATGGGGTCATGGAGAGTCCGACACAACTAAAACAACTGAACAAGGCATGTGAATGTTATATGAAGAGGTAGAAATGAAGATAGTGCATTCTGGGCATGGAGAAACAGAGATAGCAGATGGAATGTGGAACTCTGGGAAGAGCCAATGGGCTCATTTACCAGTAGTGCTGAAATCAAGAAATAAGGCTAGAAAAGTAGGAGGCAGCCAGTTTGTGGAAAGCTTGAAATTCCAGGCTGAGGAGTTTGTATTTTTTCCTAGAGGCAATATTTTCAAGCAGGTGAGTGACACGATCAGGCCTGTGGCTTAGGAAAATTGTTTTCTTTTTCTAAATGTTCTTTTATTTTTTTAGTGAGCAAAAATCTATTTTCTCTCCCTCCCATCTTGCCTCCCCCACCCGCCTTGGGGGAAAAAAGGAAAGCAAACCTCTCAAAACAAGTATGTATAGTTAAACAAAACAAATCCCCTCACTAGGCATGTCCAAAAAAGTGTATCTCATTCTGTACCCTTGGGTCCTTCACCTCTCTGACAGAAGATGAATAAGTCCTCTAGAATCATGGCTGGTCTTTGCATTAATCATCGTTCTTATGCCTTTGAAAGTTGTTTGCTTTTCCATTGTTCTTGTAAGTATTCTCTAGGTTCTGAAATTTATTCCAATGGCCATGAAGGTGGCTGAAGCAGATGCTGCAGAGGGCCTAGAATCTGACGAGACATGGAAAGATGCCAAGATCAAGCATTCACCCAGGGCCATCACTAGTCACCCTGACTTTTGTCCTGCTACTGGACTCTAGAAGAGAGAGTGAGGCTAGTGACTTTGTGCAACTCTGCCTCTCTGAAACTCAGTTCCTGCACAAGTCAAGACATCATCCTGTGAGGTCATTGGTCCTCTTTGAGAATGAAGGACGAACAACAATTGTCTTGGTTCTTCTCCCTTCACTCTTTGTCAGTTCATACCGCTCTTCCGTGGTTTCTCTGAAATCATCTTTCATCATTTCTTATAACTTAGTAGTATTCCATTACATTCCCATAACACAATTTGTTAAGCCATTCCCAACTGATGGATACCCCCTGAGCTTCCAGTTCTTTGCCACCACTAAGGACTTACTATAAATATTATTGAACATATGAATCCTTTTCCTCTTTCTTTGATCTCTTTGGAATAGAAGCCTAGTAGTGGTATCGTTGAGTCAAAGAGTATGCACAGCGTATAACTTTTTTAGGGCATGGTTCCAAAATTGCTTTTCAGAATGACTGGATCAGGTAGATTATTTTTCCAGCTGTGTGGAAGATGGATTGGAGAGGGACCTGAGAGACCAGTTAGAAGGCTCTGGTAGTAGATCAGGTGAGGGATTATGAGTGCCTTCACTAGGGCAATGGCTATGCTATCTTCCACCCTTTCCTTTCCTTCATTGCCCATATTCAAACACCTGCCAAGTCTTATTGATTTAACTTTTAAATTTTCCTCAAATCTGTCCATTTTTTAACCCTTACCTTCTGTCTTAGAATCAATACTGTGTATTGGTTCCAAGGCAAAAGAGGTAAGGGTTGGGCAATGGGGGTTAAGCAATTTGCCCAGCATCACACAGCCAAGTAGTATCTGAGATTAGATTTGAACCCAAGACCTTCTGTCTCTAGACCTGGTTCTCAATCTACTGAATGACCTAGCTGCACCCCACCTCTGCCCAGTATTCTAGAACAACTCCATTCTGTCTGTCAGTTTAAAAAACTTTCCCAAACTATTATATTCAGTGTGTGAGAATTTCGAGGCATAATCAGGTTACTGATTTATAGCTTTGTTCCTCAATATAGTCATCTTAACACATCAGTAGCCTCTAGTCTTATTGCTACTGAGTTGAACACTTAATCTAAAAAACTCTTTCATATAAAAGTTTAATCTAGTTCAGTCCAGTCTGACCCTCTCTTTTTTTTGATGAGCTACTTGAGGGCAGAGAGAGACCAAATTGTTTAGGTTTTACTTGTAGTTCTAATAATTAGTTTTAAAAAAGCAAACTGGGTAGGTTGCCTTGGAAGGTAGTGAGCTCCCCTCTTTGAAGTGGAAGCAAAGTCAGGATATTATAAAAGAAATTTCAGATTTGGATTAGAGGTTAGACCTCATCCCTACTCCCTGCCAAGGTTCTTTCTTACTCTAACTCCATTTCTCTAGTGTTTTATGTCTTACAGATGGCAAATTCTTTTGTTTCTATCTCCATAACGTTACTTGCATAATGTCCTCTCTCTCTCCTCATACAACTATCACTTTAGCTTAGATGCTTATCATCTCTTAAATGGGGTGTCGTGATCTCCTCCTAACTGGTCCTCATGCCTCAAGTCTTTGCCCACTCTACTGGCACCATAGTGATTTTTCTGGAGTTCATGCTCGACCACATCATCTCTCTACTCAATAAACTCTTGAAGCTCCCTGTTGGGGCAACTAGGTGGCACAATGGTTCGAGTGCTGGGCCTAGTCAGCTTCAAATCTGGCCTCAGACACTTCCTAGCTATGTAATCCTGGACAAGTCATTTAACCCTGTTGGCCTCAGTTTCCTCATCTGTAAAATGAGCTGGGAAGGAAATGGCTGACCATTTCAGTATCTTTGTCAAGAAAACCCTGAAGGGGGTCACAAAGAGTCAATCAGAACTAAAACCACTGGAAAAAAAACTGAACAACAACAAAACAGCCTAGTCAATGATGTGTAAAAGTTTAACAGTTGGCTCTCTAGAGAAAAAAAAAACAAACCCAAAGCTTGCACAAAGTTTAATCTACATTATTGATATTTTCATCACTTTCTTAAGTCTAGAAAAATCAACCAAACAAAATGATTTGTAGCATTTGCTGGTTTCTAAGGTCAAATCCTCTCTCTCTCTCTCTCTCTCTCTCTCTCTCTCTCTCTCTCTCTCTCTCTCTCTCTCTCTCTCTCTCTCTCTCTCTC
>NC_058130.1:95606095-95620322 GCF_016433145.1 Gracilinanus agilis
CTCTGACACACTCTCTCTCTCTCTCTCTCTCTCTCTCTCTCTCTCTCTCTCTCTCTCTCTCTCTCTCTCTCTCCCCCTTTTCTCACTCCCTCTACCCTTCTCTTTTTCTTTCACCTCTGTCTCTCTCCATCTCTCTCTGCCTACCTCCCTATCTTTGTGTGCTTCTGTCTCTTTTTATGCTTTTGTCTCCCTGCCATTTTGAGCTTCTCTTTGAGCCTCTCTCTCTTCCTCTGTCTTTGTCTTTTTCTCCTTTTCCTTGTGCCTCCTTTTCTTTCCTTTCCTCTTTCGCTCCCTCCCTCTCGATAAGGAATGTGTCTTGCACATGTGCTTAGCTGAAATCAGCATTTCCAGCTTCCCTCTGCCCCCCTCTCTCTTTTCTTGGCCTTGGATGAAGGCAAACCATGCAACAACAGGGTGTCATGTGAGGCCATTACCAAGCCGGCCTCTCTCTGCCCAGAGCGCTCAGGCTCAGGCCGTCCTCCTTAGAGAGGGAAAGATCCTGAGAAATACACAAGTGCAAAGGCCCATCTGTGGGGTCAGCCCTGCCTGGGCTGTTTACAACAGGGAGAAGGGGATAAGAGACTCCCAGAGAAACACACACACACACACACACACAGAGAGAGAGACGCAGAGATGCAGAGACACAAGGAATGAGAGAACAAGAGAGAAAGGGATGGGGCTAGGGAGAAGGAGAAAGACAGAGAAAAGCAGGGAAATAAGATAGATAGAAAGAGACCTCCAGGGAAACACAGAGAGACAGAAAGAAAGAGGTAGAGAGAGACAGAGAGAGGGACAGAAAATGAGAGATAGGGAGAGGCAGAGACATACAGAGGCAGAGAGATGCAAAGAGACAGATATAGATATAGATATATATGTACAGAGAGGGAGAGGGGACAAGAGAGACATGAGAGACATGAGAGAGACATGGAGGGAGAGAGAAGGAGGGAGGGAGAGAGAGAAGGAGAGGGAGGGAGAGTTTGTAACTTCTTGGTAGTCACACAAAGTCTCCTAGAGAAGGTATGGGTAAGACTTGAATAGATAGAAAGGAGGAGGAAGAGGTGGGAGGGCATTGGAACCCTTAGTTTAAAAAGTGAAAAAAATTCAGTCCTTTCTTCTGGATCACCTCCCCTTCCCCCCCCCCCCAACCATGACTTCAAACATTCGGATGTTTCCAAATAAAATGAAGGCGTTGGACTAGCTGATCTCTAAGGTCCCTGCCTGCTCTGACATCTCATGCTTTATGTCCTCGGGCTCCTTTCAGCCCTGGCATTCTATATACATTATTGGAAGGTCCCTTCCTCTTCCAACATTGTATGTGCTCAGAAGGCCCCGATTAGCCCTGCCCATCTTGACAGACCTTTCCAAGGATTCTTAGAGCCGTGATGTTCTATGCTTGAAAGTTCTTTCCAGTGTATGACTCTTGATTCTAATTTATTTGACTGAGCCCTCACACACTGAATCGCTCACCTTCCAGGGACCTGACCAAGCCCGAGGTCCAGTTACTACTTGTGTTCCCAAGGGTCGAACGATTCAGGCAATCAGGCTGAACTGAAATGAAAGGCTCCAGTAAGATCTGCTCACGTGCCCCAGGCATCAGGCACTTGGAATCAGTTACTTCAAGGTAGACTTGGAGGTGGGAAGAAATGAGAAAGCAAATGGTTCTTGTTCTTTTGTATTTCCTTGGGGATCCATCCTCTCTCCTGTGAAGGGAGGGCGAACTTCAGAACACAGAGGGCAGGGAAATACAATAGAAACAGAGAAGGAGGGGAAAGAGAAGAGAAGAGAGATATCACAGAGGAAAACTGAGCAGGGGGTTTGGGCTGTGGGGAAAAGGGCAAAAGAGAAACAGGTTTTCTAACCTGAATTGAAGGGAACAGAAGAAAGGAAAAGGGGCAAGACCAAGCAGATTGGGAGAGATGGACAAGGGAGGAAACTGAGCAGAGAGAAAGAGAAAACAGGTCAGAAAAGGAATGGAGATCTACAAAGAAGTAAGGTTCTGAAGTTAATTGGAGGAAGAGTTGAAAGATTGGTCCTGTTCTCCACCTCAAGCCCTTGTTTCCTCTTTGAAGCAGCATCGCTTGCAATGGTAACTCACTGTCATGAGCCCTGAGCTACCTTCCTTGATTATAGGATCACATCAAGCATGGAAGGAGCCTTCAAGGTCATCAGTTCAAGCCTCTTATTTTACAAATGGGCCCTAGGGAGAGGAAGGCGTCATGGAGTGTCCATTTTCAGTCATGGCTACCTTTGTAGCCTTGGACAATCCCTTCTCTTTTCTGGGCCCCAATAAATGACCATGTTGGACTAGAAGGAGGTGATTAGTCAGGCCTCTTGCAACTTGAAAGTTCTATGAGCCTAATTAATCATCCAAAGAGGAAATAGGTGCTCCCTCCTCGGGATTCTCACATATGATTAGTTATACTTGATTATGGATCACAGTTATTGGTTTTCAAGAAAAGTTGATGCACTTAAGGTAGGGCCTGCCTCTGATTGGGACTTTGTTTCTTAACATGAAGACTTGTCTACTGACAACTTTGAGGAGATGGAGTGGGACAGTTATTGGAGAGATGCTTAGGGCCATCTTATGTAAGATGAAGGCCTGTGCTTCAAAGCTGATCTATAGGGAATTAATTGATTGACTTGGACCATTGGAGAGGCAGTATAGTGAATGGAATGAGCACTGGCTTTGGAGCCTGAGGGCATGGATTCAAATTAAGGTGAAGGGTTTTATTAGATGACTTCTGGGTCCAGTTCTAAATCAATGATGTGCTAAGTCTATATATAAAGAGGCTCAGCCACAGAGTCATTTCCCTTTTTCTGAGAGAGATGAACTGTGCTGAGTGAAAATTCCTAGAGACTGGATTCTGGATAAGAAAAATCAACTTATTAATTAGGATAGCAATAACAAATAAATTAATTAGTCCATGATCTCTCTTGATCAAAGGCAAATTCATTCAGCATCTTGAGTCAATACAATTCAGCCCTCCCCAAGACATTTCTAATTGGTGGTTACCTAATGAGGAGATGGGCTGATGTTTTCTAGTTCCTTCCTGATTCCCTCATGATGTTAGGGAAAATCACATGCCTGATCACAAGATTCCAATATTCCTGCTGATCTAGATGAAGAAATCAAATTAGACCTGGCCAAGATTTACTTTCCCCTATTCATTCCAATGGGGGAATCATGCCGTCCCCAGGACATAACTGACCAAAGTTAGTTTTCAGTTTACTAGACAGGATGGAGCTTATATTCTCATTCTTAATTATCCCCATTTTAGAAGCCGCTCTGAGGCCAGGAATGTGAGGGCATTCCTAAGATTGTCAGGACAAGGGAATAAGAAAAAAAACTTGAAAAATATGTTATGTTGGGACCATATTAGAAATCAAATAATGCATGATTTTAAAAAACCAACAAATCCTTACCTTCTGTCTTAGAATCAATACTAAGTATTGGTTCCAAAGCAGAAGCTTGTTTAGAACTAGGCAATTGAGATGAAGTCATTTGTCCAAGGTCACACAGCTAGAACATATCTGAAGCCAAATTTGAACCCAGGATCTCCCATCTTCAGGCTTGTTTCTCTATCTATGGAGCCACAGAGCTGGCCCGATACAGTATTAAGAATAAATCTCAGAACACAAACCAGAGAGGAGAGGAGCTGAGCGGGTGGGAGCTAAGCCTACACACAGCCTTCCTAGTTCCTTGGAGCCCCTAATAGGACGTGAATAATCAGCAGGTGAAAGTTTCCAATACTGTCCCCCACATAGCCCTAGAACAGAGTCCACGGAACCCTCTTTCAGGGATCCTGCCCTCTAGAAAGAGAAGGGCGAGTTCCTAGGCAGCACAGCTTCGAATCGGGAAAGAGCCTCCATCTCCACCTCTGAGCAGGAGGACACCGAGTCATGATATGGGGGCAAACAGGAGACTTGTACTTTGCCCTCTGTTATTGCCACGGGTCCTTCGGAGAGTGCAGATTCAATGGGAAAGGAATCAGCTCTCCAGGATCCCCAAGAGAATTTGTCCTCTGGGGAAGTCTACTCTTCAGGATGCACCGTGTGTCCCTGGGGCAAAAGCAGGCCCCTCTCTCTGTGAGGTGCCTTTGTGGGAACAGTTGCCTCTTTGGTGACCCCAAACTTATTTCCTTTCTAAGGGGGCCCCAAACCACAGGGTGGCACTATGAGTTCAGAGGACTCAGAGGGGATCAGGGGAAAGACAGGAGTCAATGAAGAGGGAGGGAGGTTGTATGGATCGTTTATGGACTTCTGTGAATCCTTTATCTATTTTCTGTGATTGAAAATAAAAGCTGTCCTAAACATGTGAGGCTCTGCTCCTTGGGCTTCTTCCTTGCCCAACAGCTAAGGACTTTATTATATACCTCTGTGGAGAGCTAAGCATGAACTATAGTCAACCTATATTTGGAGATTTCCCAGAATGAAGTCTGAACGAGGATAAAATCAGCCAAAGATGGGAGCCCGTTAGCCCCCGCCAAGATGGAGCCTGGGGTAAAGCAGCCCCCTGCTAAATCTAGCAGGGAGGATAACATATTTATTTTCTGTGTCTCATCAATCTCTAGATTTCCCTTACTAACAAGTTCAGGGTTCTCCCTGCATTAGGCCCTCCAGAAGTGACTGTTGAATGAATGAATAGATGATGATGAAGAATCCCAGCAGAGAGAGTTAGAACAATAAATTGTTTGGCCTAGAAAGGGACCTCAGGGGTCTAGTCTATTTTTTTAAATAAAATTTTATTTTTTCAATTACATGTAGCAATAATTTTTGACCATTGTTTTCTGATATTTCGCAATTCAGATTCTCTCTCCCTTATCCCCGAGGTGGAATATCATCCGATAGTGGTAAATTTGTGCTTTTAATGCAATACGTATTTCTGTATTCTCCATGTTGTGACTGAAGACACATATCACATATACAATAAAAAAGCTCACGAAGGAAATAAAGTGAAAGATGGAATGCTTTGAGAGGTCATTTAGTCTAAACAATGCATGAAAGCCTTTTTTTTTTAACCCTTATCTTTCCTCAGAATCAATACTTTGTATTGGTTGGTTCCAAGGTAGAAAGGCAGTAAGGGCTAAGCAATGGGGGGTTAAGTGACTTGCCCAGGATCACACAGCTAGGAAGTATCTGAGGCCAGATTTGAACCCAGGACTTCCCATCTCCAGGCCTAGCTCTCAATCCACTGAGCTACCTAATTGCCCTGCATGAAATCCTTTCACATCACCCTCTAACAAATATTCAAGTGTTCATTCAAACCCTTGCTTAAACCCCTATAGAAGTAAGGAATTCACCACCTCACAAGGTGTCTGGTACCATGGCAGGCCTGCCCTTATTAGCAAGTTCTTCTTTACATGGAATTAAATCTGCCTCCCTCTACCACCCCATTGCTTCTGATTCTGCCCTCTGTGACCAAGAAGTTGAGTAACTCTCCCCCATGATGTCCCTTCAGGTATTTGAAAGATGGCAAGTACAGTGGAAATAATACTAGAGTTCCCAAATCCCCGAACTATGTTCCAAATTCCAACTCTCTTACTCAGGACCTGGGTGGCCCAGGGCAAGTTCCTTATTCTTTCTCAGTTGGTGTCCTCATTCGTAAAACAAGATGGCAGAGAGAGATGGTCCCTTTCAGCCCTAGATCCTGTAAGATGAGGACAATGATAATTTTTTTCCCCTGAGCTAAATGGTTCCCAACCCTTCAAACTAACCTCATATGACAGTTTCTAGTTCCTTGACTATCTTGGTCACCCTCCTCTGAATCTTTTCTAGCTTGTCAATGTCCTCCCTAAAATATGGCCCCTAGAGGCAATGTGAGGTTTGGAGTTTGACCAGGGAAGAGGATTTGACCACTATCCCCTTCTCCTTCTGGATGCCATGCCATGCCTCTCTCAGTGGAACCAGCCCAAGACCCCTTGAGCTTTTAATTTTTTTTTTAACTGCCATGGCACATTGTTGATTCACCCTGAGCTTAACAGGCCACTAAACCCCTCCAGGTCTTTCCCACATGACCTGTGGTCCAGCAGGACCAGGACAAAGCATCTGTGGGTCCCAGGCAGCATCTTGAAAATTGCTGCCTCTATATTTGAAAATTACAACCCTCTTATGTTACTATGCCCATTGAGGCCTTGAGCTTTCATGGCAATACACAAGACTCAACTTACTGCAAAATAAATCCCTACAGGCCTTGGAAAGCAGGATTTTCTGGAATTAAAAATATTTGCATTTATAAAATGCTCCTGCTGTTTCCTTCTTCTGGAATGTCTTCCCTCCCCGCCCCTTTAGCATTTCGAGTGCCTATCTGCCCTTTAAAGCCAGACTCATTCCTGGAAGCTTTCCCCATCTCTCCATCGAAAATAATGATGATGATTATGATAATAATAATAAGAATAGCTATTTATTATTATTATAGCCAGCATTCATAAAATGCCTTAGGGTTTACAAAATGCTTTACATATATTCATTCCTTGGATCCTCCAAATGATCCTGAGAGCTAGAGGTATGTTATGATTCTCATTTTACAGATGAGGAAACTGAGGCCCAGAGAGGTTACGTTATTTTCCCGGTAACTTAACACTCAGCTAAGGAGAGTCTGGGGTAAGATTCAAACTCTGGTCTTCCTGACCCCAAGTCTTGTGCTCTAGTCACCGTGACATCTGACTATCTCATTGATAATGATTTTTCCTTTTGAATTTTGAGTAGCATATCATTTGTGTCTCCAAATATTCTGCTCATCCTAGAGCAGGTATCATGGGTATTTTTGATGGCATTTTGTTTCCTATTAGGCTAAAATCACCACCAACTAGGATTATTATGTTGTATCTAAACTTTGTATCTCCTTCAGCATCCAGCTGGATTAAACACACGGCAGGTGTTTAATAAATGTTAACTGAATCGTGATAAAGTCATATTTCAAAATATCTTATTGTGTCCCCATATATTGCCCTTGGCAGCTGCCTCCCTTCCTTATCTCCTGAAGGGCACCGTGTTCCAGTCATGCGTCCCCCATCCCATGTTTGTAGAGTTTATTGTTTTGAATCCAAATATCCAATTTTACATGGATGCCCAACAAGGGCCACTTTAATATCGTAGCCTATTTAGAACTTCTTGGGTCTTGCAGAGTTCTTTGCTGAAGTTGTTGGCTCTCCTGCCCAGCCTGACATAGATACTCAGGTGTTATCACCCTCTGAGTCTCCTCCTTAATCCTGTGTTCTGTTTCCTTAATCAAAGACTATGACATTTCTCTATCTGACCATCGCCTTCTAGATCCCTAATCTTTTCATATGTTCCACTCTGCTAACCCTATTCTGCCTCATTGAGTTGTCTTTTACCCTCCCCCCACCCCCCGAATTTTCTCAGACCAATACTCTGGTTGTCTAACACTTCACTTTCTTCCTTCCCAATTTCAAGCCGATGATTAACCGGTTTAACCCCAGACTCTCCCCTTGATATCCTCACAACTCATTCCTTGCCAAACCCCAGCCTTAGATTGCTTCTGTTTTCTGCCTTTTTTGTTTATACTTAAGTCTGCTGATCGAAATTTTAGGAAGTCATGCAACTTTGCTGCCAGGGTATATGACAAAATTAAGGTAACCAACATCTAGTGAGGGTTGAAGCAAAATGGTTTTTTTGTTCCTCCATAACATATTTCCAACTCATCTTCCTGAGTTCAACTCCGACCACAAACACTAGCTATGTGACCCTGGGCAAGTCACTTAATCTAGTTTGCCTCAGTTTCCACATCTGTAGAATGAGCTGGTGAAGGAAATGGCAAAAACTCTCAGCCAAGAAAATCCCAAAATGGTGTCATAGAGGATTAGATAAGATTGAAATGTCTGAACATTCTATCATCATCAACTGATTCCTGCCCACAGAAATTAAGTATTCCAAATCTTTTATTCTCTTTTCAAACCTCTTGCACCTTTCTCAACACTATTTCTTAGCTAAGGATTTATTTCTTACTGTACTGAAAAAATTGAGGATATTCACCTTGAACTATTTCTTTTTATCTCAAAGCCTCTTGACATCATCCTCTGCTTTCTTCTCTTTCTGCATGCTTTGATAATCAGAGGACTCTTCTCCTTGCCAAGACCACCCCCTCTACATCTTCTCTCATGCCCTTGATTCCATCTCCTTTTATATTCTTCAGGAGATGATTCCCTTAAGCTGCCCCCACAATATTCGACCTCTTCCTGTATATTACGTTATTCCCTACTGTCTTCCAACAAGCCTATTCTCCTCTCTACTTGACCCTTTGTTACTGTTGTTGTTTAGTTGTGTCAGACTCTTTGTGACCTCATTTGGAGTTTTCTTGGTAAAGATAGTGGAGTGGTTTGCGACAGTCATTAGAACTCAATGAGATGTCTTCTTGACTCCAGGCTTGGTGCTATATCTACTGCATTACCTAGCTGCCTATACTGTACATTACTCCCCAACAAATTCTACCCAAAGTGGTCTTCACTCTGTTCCACACACGGTGCTCCATTTCCTATTTCTGTGCCTAGGGACAGTAATGGCTGCAATATACACCCTTTTCATTGTCACCTCCCTCTTTTCCTTAAAGACTCAAAATACTCAAACTCAAAACTCTCAAACTCAAAAAACTCAATACTCAAAAAAATAGCTCAAATGCCACCTTCTACATGTAGCCTTTCCTATCCTCCTTCCCCACCCCTTCTCTCTGCCTTGCTGCTCTAACTACCTTTGATTTAACTACTCTGATTTTATATCATATTTATTTTATATTGCTTTATGTAAAATATGTCCAATATGATTATTGTTAAATATTATCTTAAATAGCAATATCAAAATATTAATATTACATTAATAATTAAAATAATTTTGATTAACTGTGTCCAACTCTTCATGATCTCATTTTGCGTTTTCTTGGCTAAAATAGTGGAGTATTTTGCCATTTTCTCTTCCATCTTATTTTATGGATGAGGAAACTAAGGCAAATAAAGTTAATTAACTTGCTTAGAGTCACATAGCTAATAAGTATCTGAGGCCAGATTTGAACTCAAGAAGATGAGTCTTCCTGAATCCAGATCTAGTACTCTATTCATTGTACTGCCTAGCTCTGCCCCACTAAAATAATGTGTAATAAATAAATAAAATAAACAAATAAAAGTGTAATGAATAAATAATGGGTAAGAATAAATAAATAATGCAAAATACAATACAATATAATATATTACAATGATATATAGGACATTGTTATTTACTGACTCCCTAGAAGAACATAAGATCTTTGAGAGACATCATGTAAACAATTCAGTACATCAAAGATGTGTAGAAACAGGTGGAAAAATCTTCTTTTAGAGACCAGAAAACATTCATAGCTGGAGGCCTCCTGGAATAGGTGGGATTTGAGTTGATTCTGGCAGAAGTCAGGGAGACCATAGCCAGGAGAGGGGCACAAAAACACTCCAGGCATGGAGAAAAGCTCATATAAGGCACTCAGATGGAAAACATAGCATCATGTCCAATGAACTGTGCCATGAGTGTTGCTTAATTCTTTTTCTTTGTTCACTGGTGGTATGGGATGGAGAAGATAAGAAACATGATTAAGGTGAAAATATATTGAAAAAGCTTAATTTTGAGTCCCCTAATAGCTATTAAAGACTGGAAAGAATGCACATGTGAGTTCCTTCATCCTCCTATGGTGGAATGATTGACAGTAATGGCCAACAGTTGGTCAGTTTGTCAATAAATATTTCTTAAGCACCTACTATGTGCCAGATACTCGACGAAACAGTAGGGGTGTACAGAAAGGTAAAACACAGGAGGAAATGCTTGGAGTAGGGAGATGATATGTCTTGTGTGGGGAACAGCAAGGAAGCCAGTGTCATTGGATGGAGGAGTATGCGATGGTGGTGGTGGAGGGTGGGATAAGGTATAAGGAGACAAAAATTAGCAGGGATCCAGGTCATGAGGGACCTTGAATATCAGAAAAAGGATTTTATATTTCCCCTCAAACTAATTTGGCCACATGACATTTTGGGGCTTGAAATATATTGAAAGACAAAAATTCTGGTGCTTAAGCTTGGGGAATATGAGATTCTCTGGAGATTAAGAGAAATTTGGAAAATTCAAGAGCAAAATAAAAGAAAATTAAGTCTATTTTCATATTAAAATTGTTGCATTTAAGTACATTTGATACAAATTTACTTCAATATTTTAAGCATTTTTTCTATCGGTAGAGAGTCTCTAAGAGTTGATGGAGCTAGGAGCGTTTTACAGAATAGATTATAAGAAGTTCCAAATGGATGCTTCACTTAAACATAAAAGTCAATGTCTAACAAAACTGGAGGAAGATGTATAGGTGTATCTTTCCTAAGTATGGCTGGGGGAAAATTCTTAACTGAGAGATAGAATAAGATAGATAAAATATAAGACGACAATTTTTAATTCATGAAATTGAAGAATAGCATGAACAAAATCCATTCAAGGTAGAATAAGAAAGGGAAAAATGATCACTTAGAAAAATATTTTTGTGTCAAAGATATCTCGTAATCATTTGGTATACATGTTACTAAAACAATTAATTGAATCATTCCCCTTGGATAAGAGGGGATCAAAGGAAAATAGTTCTTAGAAGAAGAATGAGCAAAACCTAACTCACGGGGAATCATTTGGGTCATGGAAGTCTCATCCAGCACTCCAGTGCTAAAGTTCTGGGCTTCTCTTCCTCCCCCCTCCTCCCCTAACATCTGGGAACTGTGTAGGATCTTGGAATCTGAGTCCATAAACACTGCATGCTCTCCCTGTCAAATTTCAAATACTCCTGTCCAGGTTCAATAAAATTCAACCAAACTGTTTCCTAGCCCCCTCCCACCAGGAGGAGGGGGAAACACCTTAATCAGCAAATCAGGAGACTTTCATGTCAACAATTAATTGATTTGGGGAAGTTGTGGTGTTTTTTGCTGTTTCCAAAAAAAAAAAAAAATAAGAGGTATGCCAACATAATCCACTACATATGTGGAGAAAAAGCGAGGCTAAGGTTTCAGAGCAAGTCTGGATGGAGTTGATCAGCATCCTGAGCCCATGTGGCTGAGGACATCAGGGATGTCAGGGTAGAGGGTAAGAGGAAAGAAAATAATAGCTCACATTTATACAGCCCTTATTCTGTGAGAGGCACACTGTTCAGTGCTTTTTTTTTTTTTAAACTTGTATCTTCTCCTTTGGAACCGATACTCTGTATTGGTTCCAAAGCAAAAGATCAGTAAGGGTTAGGCAATGGGGGTAAAGTGACTTGTCCAAGGTCACACAGGTAGGAAATGTCTGAGGCCAGATTTGAACCCAGGACCTCCCATTGCTAGACTTGGCTCATGGTCCACTGAGTCACCTAGCTGAGTGCTTTTACAAATATTATCTCATTTGATCAGGTACAGGTACAGGGTCAACAGGGGTGAGCGTCTACCATGAATGACTCCCTGACCAAAGAACTGTAAGTTGGGTGCTATCTTAGAAAGCATATAACCCAACCTGTACTGGACCAAGAAGCATCTCTGCAATGTCCCTTCTGAAGTGTTCAGTCAACTTCTCCTTGAAGACCCCTCTGCCTGGGAGCTCACTGCATCCTGGTTCAGTGTATTCTACTTTGGAATAGCCTGAACAGTTTCTTCTTATGTTGAACCAAAATCCACCTCTCTGCAAAGTCTCCACATTGATCCTGGCCTTTCAGTCCTTGAAAGTAGTAACTCAAGATCAAATTTGTTTCTTTGGCCACCATTTTGAAATGCTGACCTGTGTGGAGCTCTTAACCTACTAAAATCTCCTTTTTCATCTTAATTTGTGTCTAGCCATATCTCACCTGTCCTATGCTGACACCACTGGTTTTTTCAACATCCAAATATAGGATTTTAAACTTAATCTAATTAGATTAGATTTGCTTTATTATTAACCCAGGGTTCTTGGATTTGGAGATATAGATCTGAGATATTGGATACTATTGGATTTGGAGTCAGAAGACTATCTGTGTGACCATGACCATTTGATCTCTCTAGATCTCAGGCTCTTTATCTGTAAAATGAGAGGGTTGGACTAGATAGACACTGAACTCCCTTCCAGTGCTAAATATGGTTAATCTCCTGTCCTTAATTTTCTCTTCTACACCTATCTTTTTAATAATCTAAATTGGTGATCAATAAGCACATGAGAAAGTGTTCTAAATCTCTTATAATTAGAGAAATGCAAATCAAAACAACTCCGAGGTATCATCTCACACCTAGCAGAGTGGCTAACATGACAGCAAAGGAAAGTAATAAATGTTGGAGGGGATGTGACAAAATAGGGACATTAATGCATTGCTGGTGGAGTTGTGAATTGATCCAATCATTCTGGATGGCAATTTGGAACTATGCCCAAAGGGCTTTAAAAGACTGCCTGCCCTTTGATCCAGCCATACCACTGCTGGGTTTATGCCCCAAATAGATAATAAGGAAAAAGACTTGTACAAAAATATTTATAGCCGTGCTCTTTGTGGTGGCAAAAAATTGGAAAATGAGGGGATGCCCTTAAATTGGGGAATGGCTGAACAAATTGTGGTATCTGTTGGTGATGGAATACTATTGTGTTAAAAAGGAATAATGAACTGGAGGAATTCCATGTGAACTGGAATGACCTCCAGGAATTGATGCAGAATGAAAGGAGCAGAACTAGGAGAACATTATATACACTGTGGCACAATCAAATGTAATGGACTTCTAGCAGCAATGCAATGAATCAGGACAATTGTGAGGGACTTGTGAGAAAGAACATTATCCACATCCAGAGAAAGAACTGTGGAGTAGAAACACAGAAGAAAAACAACTGCTTGATCACATGGGTAGGTGGGAATATGATTGGGGATATTGACTCTAAATCATCACCCTAATGCAAATATTAATAATATGGAAATAGGTCTTGATCAATGACATCTGTAAAACCCAGTGGAATTGCTCATTGGCTATGGGAGGGGGTGGGAGGAGGGTAGGAAAAGAACATGTGTCTTGTAACCATAAAAATTTTTCTTAATTAATTAGTTTTTAAAAAGAATCTAAATTGGTGGGGGCAACCTGTTGGCTCAGTGGATAAAGAGTCCTTACCATTCTTCTGCCTTGGTTATCCATACTTAGCATCATTTCTAAGACAGAAGGTAAGGGTTAAAATAAAAGAATCTAAATTGATCAAAGACTTCCCTATGAATTCCTATTGGTTTCTTTAAGTATCAACCCCTTTTATTTTGGGGCTTGGTCTAGGTTTTGGGCTTTCCCCTCAGTGTAGATCATCTTTTGGAATGGAATTTTAGAATTTTAGACCCTGGTTTCCAATTCTTCTTTGAGTTCTTTTTTTTAACCCTTACCTTCCATCCATTGGATGGATATACCATCCAATATACAACCATATTGTATATTGATTCCAAGGCAGAAGAGCGGTAAGGGCAAGGCAATGAGGATTAAGTGACTTGCCCAGGTTCATACAACTAGGAAGTGTCTGAGGCCCGATTTGAAACCAGGACTTCCCATCTCCAGACCTGGCTCTCAAACCACTAAGTCACCTAAGCTTCTCCCCTTCCAAATTCTTTAAAAGCTACCCTCTCCAAAGCTAAGGAACAGGTCAGACTGGGCTGTATCTATCACCCCTTGCTACCTGCCTCTCAGAAGAAGTAGTCACATCCTTCCGAGGCTCTTCTCATTTCTGCTTTGATAACCAGCTCCTCATTACTTAAAATCAAGTCTAGAACAAAAGAAACAACATTCCTTTTGTCCTTTCAAGAAGGATGTTTTTCTTAGTGGCAGGGCAAGAATTTATTGGCTGCTCTGCTACTGACCAAGTGGGAGCTCCAACAAGTGCCTGGGCAGTTGAAGTGAAGGACCTTAGAAATAATCCAGTTCAACCTCAATGAACCCATGAGAAAACAGAGGCCCAAAAAGGAGAAGTCATTCCCCTGAGGTCACCCAGGGAGCAGGTAGCTGGCCGGAGATCCAAACCACCATCTTCTGCTGCCAGATCTGGTCTCCTCTCCACAGTTCTAAATCTCCAGCACTTCTACATCCTGCCTCTGGGCTAGCTTTGGGATCAACTTCTGGAACTCATCAGTCATTTTCTCCTGCAGCTATGGGCAGGGTCACCCTCAGGGGCTTGGGGACTAAAGAGAAAGGAGTTTGGCTTGGCTGCCTCATTTTCTCTCTCTCTCTCTCTCTCTCTCTCTCTCTCTCTCTCTCTCTGTCTCTTATACACA
>NC_058130.1:95620402-95627606 GCF_016433145.1 Gracilinanus agilis
TCTCTCTCTCTCTCTCTCTCTCTCTCTCTCTCTCTCTCTCTCTCTCTCTCTCTCTCTCTCTCTCTCGTTGGTGCCAATTCAATCCATGAGGCAACTGGCCAGCATCCTGTTCCTGGAATGTTTGTTTTCAGGTGACTGTCAGCTAATCCTGGCGAGTTGCTCAGGGCAGATAACTGCTCCTTCCCACATCTATTTACATTTCAGTAGAGGATGCTGGAGCACTCAAATCCTCCATCAAATTAAAAATGTGTGTTTTTAGAGAAAGTGGGGTTTCTTAAAGATGCTCTGAGAAGCTCATGGAGATGATTACTATCAAGGAATTTTCCTTCTCAACACTCTGTAAGGTAGGCAGTGTAATTATGATAAACCCCATTTTCCAGATGAGGAAGCAGAGATTTATTGGGCCAGAGATCTGCCCACTGAGACCCTCCAAGTATGTACACACAGGGAAGGCCAGCCCTGGCCCTGCTTTATTACTGCAGAAGCCACCTAATGCAAGATGGCAGCAGGGATCTCATTAACATATGTTCCTGGGGGAGGAGGTGGTTAGAGGCCAGGCCCTTTGGCAGCTCTGTGAGGAATGGGAAGGCTGCCATACTGAATCAGGCCCAATAACCTGGTGATGGGCCGCCATGCTGGAAAGGCCAGTGGGTGAGTGATTGGGAAATGAGGTAAGGAATGTGTTGATTTGTTTTGCTTAACTACTTTGTTACAAGGGAGGATTCTTTTGAGGGAGGGGATGGAGAAAATCATGAAAAAGCATCCATAGTACTTTTTAAGAAGCAGTAATAAAACATTTCAATAAAAAAGATCATCTAGAAGGATCTAAGAGATAGATGCGCTTTCTCAGGCATTATCTCAACAATGCAGCTGAGTTTAGGAGCAGGAAGGCATTAACTGTTGCCAATAATCATAAAGTGAGGTGGGGAAGTTAGGTGGGTCAGTGGATTGAGAACCAACCAGGACATGGGAGGTCCAGGGAATAAATGTAGCTTCAGACATTTTCTAGCTGTGTGACCCTGGCCAAGTCACTTTACCCCCTTTTATCAGCCCTTACTACTCTTATACCTTGGGATCAATATTTAGCATTGAGTTCAAGATGGAAAGTAAGGGTTAAAAAAAAGTGACATCTTTGTTTCCCATTCTGAGACCTCCTATAGGTTGCTGTTCAGCTGATTCTAATGCTATCTAACACAATCTACTATAAATCTGATTTGTCAACAAGAGAAAGGCAAAATTCAGATGAGGTCTCATTGTGGGGGGGCTGTGTGGTTTTGGGGGTCAGGTAACCCAAGTGACATATCTGTGTCTACATTGACTTGTCCCTTGGGATGTTCATTTCCTAGAGTAATTTGGGGTGTCAAGACATACTGGGAATGCCCTGATGTCTTAGGTATAAAGACTGAGTGGTGGTAACTTTGTGTCATAAGATTCATGATAGCTTCATTTCTGACAACATCTTCTGACCCTTCTTGATTCTTCAAACTTGACCAGTGTAGTAGATTGAAGGCTTTTGTAGTCAGAGATGGAGGGACCCTAACACTATGTTTGTAATTCAATCAGGGGCTGCCATCATTGCCCTGAGTTATGACTGTAGAATGAGAGCATATCACAGAGTCCTTTAAAAAAACAACCAACCTTTAACTTTTATCTTAGAATCAATACTGTGCATTGATTACAAAGCAGAAGAGCAACTGGGTTAAATTAACTTGCCCAGGGTCACACAGCTAGGGAGTATCTGAGGTCAGATTTGAACCCAGGACCTCCCATCTCTAGGCCTGGTTCTCAATCCACTGAGCCACCCAGCTGCCCCAAGTCCTTTCTTTTCTTTCTTTTTTTTTAAACACTTACCTTCCATCTTAGAATCAGTACTGTGTATTGGCTCCAAGGCAGAAGAGCAGGAAGGGCTAGGCAATGGGGGTCAAGTGACTTGCCCACAGTCACACAGCTAAGAAATGTATCACGCCAGATTTGAGCCCAGGACCTCTTGCCTTTAGGACTGGTTCTCAATTCACTGAGCCTGTCTGAGGAAGAATTTGAATTCAAGTCTTCTTGACTCCAGGTCCAGTGCTCTTCTACTGACCATGATCACTGGTGGCAGAGAAGAAAGCCAGTTATGAAGAACACAGCTCATTCTTTTCCTTGGTGATGGGGATTTCTTTCTCCTATCTCCACAGGCCATGACATTTGAAAGGGATTTCTTGGCCACTACCATGACTGTACCCAAGAGGAATAATGTCCTAGGATTCAAGGAAGGAGGTAGTGCTGACGATTGTGACCTTTGTGAGTTGAGAAAGGAGCCAGCACTGGATGTCTGGACAACCTGCCCAGCAGAGATGCTCCACCTCGGGAGAGTGGCAAGAGAAGGGAAAGGGCGACAGGGCTCTGAATAACAACTGGTGAGCTGCCTGGATCACACACATTCCCTACAGGCGAGATGCTCTACTGGTGTGATTCTCTATGCTCTGGGGGTCACCGCTCTTTTCCCCCAAACTGCATGGCATCATGGGGGAATTCAGCCCAGAGCTGGGCAGGGGAATGTTTTGTTACTTTGTTCTGATGATGCCGGATCGTGAAATGTCTTTGCTTTGAGCAAATAGTGATTTATTGTTTTTCAGTCAAGTCCAACTCCTAGTGACAGCATTTGGGTTTTCCTGGCAAAGATACTAGTGTGGTTTGGCATTTCCTTCTTCAGCTCATTTTACAGACGAGGAATTGAGGCAAATGAGCTGCTTGGCCTGGGTCACAAAGTTTGTGAGTATCTGAAGTCAGATTTGAACTCAGGAAGATGAGTCTTCCTGATTCCCAGCTCAGTGATCTGTGCACGATGGCACCAATAGGGACCACTAGGTAACTATTAAAGTGCTCTATATCTTAGGCTAAAGTTTTAGTAGTATAGACCCACAGAATACTTTTAACCTGAGGTAACTGTTCCTCCAACCTATGAGTGTGAGTTGGGGGAGTAGCCAATAATGAGTATAAATTATTAGAACAAAGTACAATGCAGTGTAGTTGACTTGAAAACTGGAGACATTGAGTTTGAATCATGCTTCTGTTAAAAACTTTACTATTGTAGGCAAGTCATATAAACTCCATTTCAGGATCTGTAAGATGTGGGTAATAATAGTGCTGATCCACCAAGGGTTTTTTTGAAAATCAAAGGATATAATACATGTAAAATGTTTTGAAAATGATAAGGCACTATAGAAAGTTAGTTGTTTTTCATAGCTATTAATATACTTCAAATTGATATTTGCAAGGAAGAGATATGCCATTGGGAGCAAGATCTAAAGAAATGCAAACCTTTTGGAGAAACAAAAGTATTTTCTCCCTTAAAGGGTTATTCTTTTCGCTCTGTTTTTCTTTGGTCATAGTTACAGGGAAATTTTAAATTTTCTTAAAGCTAAATAATTTATATAGTAAACAATTCAGATTTGCTATTATAAGTATCCTATTTTAGGACAGACACAGATAGCTAGAGTTTCCAGTGGAGAACAACTGGTATGGCAAAGGCTTTTTAGATCAGAGATGTCAAATATGTAGCCTGTGGGTCACATGTCATAAATAACACTCCTAAGAGTGGTTTGATCCAGATTTAAATATATTTGGGAAATACTGTGTAAAAATACAATAAAACACAAATAATATTATATATGAAAACTAAGTCAGTAGGCAGTCCACACGTTTCCTTATGTATGGTTTAATGGTTCCTGTTTTGATGCCACTGCTCTGTATCACACTATATGAGAATTGGTTGCAGGAACTGAGAATGACTAACTTGGAGGAGACTTAGGAGATACCAGTGGTTGTTTTCAAATATTTATTTATTTATCTTTGTTTTATTTTTATTTTATTTTATTTTATTTTATTTTTTTATTTTATTTTATTTTTAATAATTAAATTAATTTAGGTATTTAGAATATTTTTCCATGGTTACATGATTCATGATCCTTCCCACTCCTCTTCCCTCTCCCCTCCAGGAACTGACAAACAATTTCACTGGGTTGTACATGTACCATTGTTTTCAAATATTTAAAAAAGAATTATTGTTGGGGCAGCTGGGTGGTGAAGTGGACAGTCTTGGGCCTGGAGTCAGGAAGATTTCTCTTCCTGAATTCAAATCTGGCCTCAGATACTTCCAAGCTGAATGACTTTGGGCAAGTAACTCAACTCTGTTTGCCTCAGTTTCCTCATCTAGAAAATAAGTTGGAGAAGGAAATGCAAACAACCTCAGTATCTTTGCCAAGAAAACCCCAACTGGGATTACGAAGAATTGAACATGACTGAAATGGCTCGATGACAACAAAAAGGAAATATTAGATTAGTCCTATTGGATCTCAGAAGGTAGAACTAGCAGAAATGGGTGAAAGTTTCATAGAGCCAGGTCTAAGCTTCATTCAAGGAAAAACTTTCTGCTAATTCAAGCTGTCCCAGAGTGAAATAGACTGCTTTGGGAAGTAGAGTATTCCTCTCCTCCCCTTACCTTTGCTGCTGGATGTTGGGTATTGTATAGATTTTTCTTGCTTAGATATTGGTTAGACTAGATGCCTTCTGAGGTCCTTTCTAAGAATTAGATTCTACAAGAACAACAATAATAAAATCATAATCACCGACACTCTGCAGTACTTTCTAAAATACGTGCTTTGTGTGATTCGTTCTTCACAATAATCCTGTGAAATAGGTCATGCTTTATCCCATTGTACATATGCAGAAACTGAAGCTAGGAGAAAAGAAATTATTTGCTGAGAGGGCAAGATTCTTGGTCCCTGGCAGAATTAGGGCAATGTATATCAATGGATTCAGGCAAATAACAGGGCTAGAGGAAGAGAACCCTCCTAGGGAAAGAGAATGTAGTTCGGGTCCAAGCATCCTTGGTTAAGTTAGAGTGTCAGGAGATAATCATTAAAGGAATTTGAAAGAATAGATGGAACCCATGGAACAACAATAGAAGAGAAAACAACCTTTAAACATTTCAGAACTCTTGATCAAAGCAGTGAACAGTCTTGATTCCAGAGCAGGGGTGTCAAACGAACTACCCATGGAAGTTGGAAGTACTCTCTAGTTGGGGTAGGGAGGTGGGATTGGGAATATTCAATAAAATAAATAAGAATACAACAGAACATAGATAATGTTGATATGTGGTTTCTAAAGTCAGTAGACAGCAGGCAAAGATCCTTATGCTTTCTATTTGAGTTTGACACCACTGCTCCAGAGGACTAACAGTGAAACATTCCTCTCTCTCCTCAGCAGAGAGATGGTAGACTGTAGAGAGGTAATGAGGCATACTTTGTCACTCATGGCCAATGTGTTGGTTTGCTTTTGCTTAAATGTACTTCTTTGTTGCTGTGAAGGGTCCTTTGGGAAAGAGGAGTGGCCAGTGATAGTGATGGGGAAGAAAAACAAACCATTTTTTAAAAATGGAATAACTAACTATGATATTATGAGAAAAAGGAAACAAGAATGAATGAACAAGGAATCCTGGTGGAGATTAGGAGGGAAAGACTGGGAGGACACTGTGATTTCATATACATTAAAATTAATGAAAATGTGTGGGTTTTTTTTAAAGCATAACTATGGAAGATCAGCAAGATGGCGGTTTCAACCATGCAACTCTGTTGGATGTAGCATTCCTTTATGGATGCAGATTGCCATCTAAAACCCCTTTTCATTTTGCTGGGTTCTAGGCCTTGCTGCAAGGTCGACATTCTAATTCTGGTCCTTGGAGTCTAAGCCTGGGAAGATATCTTTCCATTAAGTCATGCTGCCCTTTGTATGCCGCAGCTGCTTTTGTACACCAGAAGCCAACACTAGTCATCTATTCTTTAAATCCTTACCTTCTGTCTTAGAATCAATACTGTGTATTGGTTCTAAGGCAAAAGAGCAGTAAGGGCTAGGCAATGGGGGTCAAGTGACTTGCCCAGGGTCACACAGATAGGAAGTGTCTGAGGCCGGATTTGAACCCAGGAACTTCCATCTCTAAATCTGGCTCTCAATCCACTGAGCCACGCAGCTGCCTCCTCAACTATTCTTCATTGGGTGATAGACCCAAGATTTCATCAGTATTTCTGGTACACAGGAAGTCACACAAGGCTCGGGTAGGTTATAGAAAAGGGAGTGGGTCCAAGCAACCCAAGCACGCAGAAAGTACACTATTTTTTCCATTCTACCCCAGCTTATTAGAAGTGAATTGCTCCCCGATAATATTCTAGCGATGGGTCTAGTTTGCCATTCATTAATTTGGTGAATATTTGATGGACTTTCTTATGAATCTGTAATTATCTTCCTTCTCTTTTGGAAGTAACTGTATGTTCCTGAAGAGTTTGCCATTGAAACTTGAGGTCTTTGCTAGGCAGGTCCTAATGAAGCCACAGAGAGTCTGAATATGGGCCTGGCGATGGTCTGTTGTCCAAGAATTGGGCTGTTTAAGTATGGAGAGACTCATTACCAGAAAGTTGAGTGGTTTTTGTTTTGACATGTTGAGGATAAAAAAATTAAGCAATCCATACTTCTCTTACTATGGCTGCCATGTGAATGGCCATTTGAATGGCCAATTTTCAAAGACTAGAAAGGCAAGAAGGGTCCCAGGCACACAAAATCTATTTTGAAGAAGATGAAATCTTTGTCGACTAAGATTAGCCCCTGGGAGAATGTTTAAAGTGTACGGGGGTTTGCGCTTGCCTGTGAGAACCTCAACTTCTGACCAGGGAAGGACAAGGGACTAAGGGAGAAGATTTTAGACTGAGTCGCAGCCTGGGGACTTATTGAGTTTTGAGAAATACTTACAACACCCAGTGACAATGAAGAGGGAATTCTTGGAGCAAGGTCATGTGTGCTCAGGGCCTTTATAAACCTGCCTGTCAGGGTTATATGTCCTGGGAATGGTTCTCTGGGGGGAACGTGGGCTTAGACAATTGATAGACAGATTACAGGTCCTATGACATATGATTTAGAATTGGAAGGGACCTTAAAGGTTATCTAATCCAACCTTCTTATTTTATTGATGAGGAAACTGAGGCCCTTCATGATTAAATGACTTACCTAAGTTCACACAGTAAGTAACAAAGCTATGATTAGAATTTGGGTCTTCTGATTCCAAATATACTACTCGTTCAGTTACAGCATATGCTGTCTTTGAGATGAGAGACAGAGAAAGAAAGGAAGGAAAAAGGAAGGAAGGAAGGAAGGAAGGAAGGAAGGAAGGAAG
>NC_058130.1:95627935-95649453 GCF_016433145.1 Gracilinanus agilis
GAAAGAAAGAAAGAAAGAAAGAAGAGAAAAGAGAAAGAGGAAAAGAAAGGAAGGAAGAGAGAAAGGGGGAAAGAAAGAAGGAAGGAAGGAGGGAAGGAAGGAAAGGAGGGAGAGGGGGGAGAGAGAAGGAGAACAGGAGGGAGGGAGGAAGCAAGAACAGAGGGAAGGAAGGAATTTATAGAAACAGAAAAATAGAGATAGAAATGTTTAAAGACAAATAGGGAGGAAGAATGAAAGGAATTTTCAGAAAGATAAAGATATAGACAGATAGAAATATATAGAGATATGGATATGCAGGTAGTAGATTAGAGACAGAGAATGCTAGAAACACATTGATAGGTAAAAATAAGGAAATAATTGATGGGTAAAAATAAGGGAATGACTGATGATTATATAAGCGTAACAAGGATATGTTAATGATTAGATTTTTAAAAAGATTAAAACAGTAAATAGAATTTCAGAGCTTGAAGACATGGCAAGGATCTAACATCAAGAAGAAACCAAGTCTCTCACATGACTTGCCTAAGGTAATACAAATAGTGAGTGGCAGAGCCAGGATTTGAGGGCTGGGCTTTGGCTTTAGATGCCTTGCTCTTTCTCCTATGCCATTCTACCTTCTTTCTTTTTCTTTTTCAATAAACCCTCATCTTCTATCAGATTCAGTTCTAGGTCAGAAGAGTGGCAAGGGCTAGGCAATCAGGGTTTAAGTGACTTGCTGTCATACAGGTAAGAAGTGTCTGAGGCCAGATTTGAATCCAGGTCCTCCAGATTTAAAGCCTGGCATAGTTATTCTTTTCATTCTAGATTTCTAAATATTTTTTTATTCTAGATTTCTAGAATAACTATTTATTCACTAATTAATTAATTATCCTCTACATCAGTGATTCCCAAAGTGGGCACCACCGCCCCCTGGTGGGTGCTGCAGCGATCCAGGTGGACGGTGATGGCCACAGGTGCATTTATCTTTCCTATTAATTGCTATTAAAATTAAAAAAAAAATTTCCAGGGGGCTAAGTAATATTTTTTCTGGAAAGGGGGCGGTAGGCCAAAAAAGTTTGGGAACCACTGCTCTACACTATCCAAATGCAGTCCTAACCTCAGCTGAGCTCCTCCATGGTTTCCTTTTGTGTCTTTGCAGACACAGGGCTGGAGAAGTAGTGGTCACTTAATAAATTCCTGCTCTTTGTCCAAATCTACTTATCCGTTAAGGCCCAGTTCAAATATCATTTCCTCAAGGCCTCCTCTGATTCTTCCCAACAGAACTGATTTCTCCTGCCTCTGAATTCCCAATGGCTTTTTTGGACTCTCTTGGCAGTTACCGTAGACTGGCCTTGTATTGGGGCTATAATGTTCCCTGCAAAGCTGTGAGCTCTATCAGAACAGGGAGGGGGTCTTATTTAGTGGATCTCCTCTCTTTAAGTATATGAAGGACTGTGCTGGGGAAGAAGATTAGACTGGTTCTAATGGTCCTAAAGGCAAAACTAAGGGCCCCAGGGATGGGACATTGGGTCTCTTTGGAGAGATAAAAAACTTCCTTATGATGAGTGCCATTCCAAAGGGCAATGGGCTCCTCTGGGAGACAGTGTTTCCTGTTACCCTTGGAAATCTTTAAGCATGTCTGGATGATCAATTCTCGTGGATATTATGAAGGGAATCCCTGTTTAAATGAGATCACATAGGAAAAAAAGAGAGAGATCCCATAGGTAAAGGCACTTGGCCAAGAATTAAAGAGCTATAGAAATATTATTACTCCATTTATTCTTATGATGAGATGGCTCTCTGAGGCCATTTCTAACTATGAAATTCTGTGCTTCTATGACTTAATTCATTAGTGAACACAATCATCAGGATACATAAAAGGAGAAGGTCTGGTAAGAAATAAACATGGCCAGATCTCAATACCTGGAACCAGGGTCCAAGGGGAATGTGGTGCCACCAACAGGACTGAATTGCTGTTAAGCCAACACTGTACGGTTCCTTATAGGAGCCGAAAAGATTGATCCTATGAGTGAGGGAGTAGGAAGTTTCCTATAAAAAGGTTGAAAGGATACAGCATCAGAGAACCAACTCAATCCTCACTTAGAGGCAGATCAAAATTAAATGTCATTCAGAATCCAGATGATGCAGGAGTTCTGGGGAAAGAGCAAGATGGAAGACCATTAAAGTAGTCAGAGAGGATTCTGGGGGAGGACGTGGCATTCCTAAACTGGAAAGAGCCTTTGAGATAGATCATTTGCCACAATAGTTCTTAATTGGAGGGTCCACAGATAAATTTCATGAAATTGATTAGAAAAAACAAAACAAAACAGATTTTATTTTCACTATCCTTTAACTGAAACTTAACATTTCCTTTCATTGTGATTTTTAAAGGGGAAGTCTATAGGCTAAATTGCCAAAGGGGTCTATGTAAGGGTTTGTTGGAGTCAGTTAGAACTAGCTGTCGATTGTTAAATTTTCAGTGTGAGAATTTACACCTCCAGAAATTGGCAAACGCTACAGATCAGGACGTGATTTATTGCTTTGTTAATTGTCTAGACTTAAGAAAGCTTGGAGAAAATTATAATAATGCAGATTAAGCTTAGAAGTATGTCATAGGTACATTTCCACCCCCCCTGGAGAGCCCATTGTAAAACATTTACCAGCACACCCTTGGATGACACCCAAATATTCAAGAACCCTTGATTCAGTTCAACACTTTTATTTTATAGAGCGGGGCTGAGCTCCAGGGAAGATAAAGAAATTGCTCCGTATCATGGAGATTGCCAGTGGCAGGCCTGGAACTTGACCCTACATCTCCAGACCCTCCATCCAGTGCTCTGAACTTGGCCCTGCAGGAAGGAGAGTCTCTGAATGACCCAAATTGTTGTCCCCTGAAATGCCACATCCAGATCCAGATCTGTCTTCCCTGGGCTGTGCTCCAGGGGCCTAGTATAGTACACAGACACAGGGGTTTAATCAATGCTGCTTGAGGAGCTGAATAAAAATCTCTCACTTTTCTGTAGCGATAAATACTTATAAAATACTCTTCTCGCTACAGTACAATGAAGGAAATGGTATAGGTATCATGACAGCCCATTTTAACAAGTGAGATAAATTCCTGAGGGTCACACAGATGAGACTTTGGGCTCCGGGTTCAAGCCTCTTTACATTGTGGCATGCTGCCAACGTCTTCCACATCGAAATCCTCATCTTTCCAGGGTCATGATCCGTTGGCGTGCCATCAGCTATCAACCTGATCTCACTCAATTATTCTTCTCAGAGTGTCAATTCAATTGACTTCATGTCATTTAAACTCATTTTTATTAAGGGCCACTTCCATACCAGGCCCTATCACTGACTGACAAAAGTTTGTTTGTCCTCCCTTTTCTGCTGATACCAAGCCATAAACCTCTAAAGAGAGGGTACACTTTCCCAGAGGTGCCAGCGGGCACTCCCTTGGGCAGTGATCTGCTCTGCCTCAGGACAGGACCTATGAGGGGCAGAAAGGGAGTCCTGGGGAGCTGAGATATTCACTGTGTCATCTGGGGAGAGGTCTCTTAGAAAAGTGGGCTGCAATATCACAGGAGCCGAGGGTCCAAGATGGCAGGGACTTGACATAGAATTTAGTCCAGCTTCTCCATAGGAAATGGGTGTCCAGAGTGGAGTCTCGGAGCCAGAGCTCAGATTCTGACTCGGGTCTCTTTGCCCTCTATTTCTAAGGGAGTCTCTCCATGTTCCTGCTCCAGGTTAGCCAGGACCAAATCCCCTGAATTCTAAGAAGTCCAGACACTCAGGGTCCACCAGCCTTTGGATACCTCATCCCCCGGGAAGGGGATAAAAGGCTCTTTCTCCCAAGATCTCTTCCTTGCCAAGTCCTATTGCCCTCGTTGGGAATTCTGCCTCTATGTCTATCCAAAAAAAAGGGGGGAGCCTTCCTCCTCCCTTCCTGCCTTCCTTTTATATCTCCTTCAAGTGACTCATGTATTACCTTCATTTATACAGACCAAGGAGCCAATTTCTGGAGTTCCTCAGAGCTGGGGGAAGCCTTGGGCTGCTTTCTCTCTGGGACTGGCTTGTCCCCAGGGTTCCTGCATTCTTGGCCTCAACCAAGAAACTGAATCTAGGGACTTTTAATCTTTAAGCATCAAGATTCTCCCAAGTGAACAGACAAGCTGGGGAAACTTGCTGAGCAGATGTTTTTCCCTACTGATCCAGCTGTTTGTTTTAAATTTACAAGTTTAAAAATTGGATCAAATCCCTCTTCCACTTCCCCCTCGTCTTTCCTTCTTTCTGTGTCTCTCTCCTTCTTTCTAATTCTGCCTCTTGTCTCTTTTCTTTCTTCCTTTTGGGTAGGGTTTTAAAAATTTATATCTGCTTCTATCTCCTATTTTTTCTTTGTCATTCTTTTCTTTTATTCTTTTGTGTTATTTTTCCTTCTCTCTCTTCTTTCCTCTCTCTCTTCCTTTCTCTCTGTCTGTCTCTCTTCCTTTCTCTCTGTCTATGTCTGTCTGTCTTCCCCACCCCCATTCTCTCTTTTACCTAACTTTTCATTCATTCAGGATGGAGGACCACCAGGCCTCATCCTCAGCTTTGCTGCTATGCTCTAAAGACTGATGGGCTGCCATACCCTGCAGACCCCCAGGCGCTGCTAACAGGCTCACGTCTGTACTCCAATGGCCCCTGGACCTTAGGGTCAGTCTTACATTTTAATCTCTCTGTATTCTCCGTCTCCCCCAATTAGAATGTGCACACATTGAGAACAGGAACTGTTTTGCTTTTCTCCCCAAAGCTGCATTCAGTGAACGACTTAACAAATAATAAATGAAGCCTTAATAAGTCCTTTTTATTAATTAACTATTCTAGACATTATGTATGTGAGAGAGAGAGAGACAAAGACAGAGACAGAGATATAATATATGAACACAAAATCTTTTAATGATGAAGAAATAATGCTAAGGCAGAAAACAGAAATTATACATTTTGGAGTGGATTTGGGGCCATTTTTTAAATCAAGGAAACAAGATGTGGCTTTGGTTTTACTGATATGCCATATGCCCAACCCTAACCATTAGGCTTCAAACCTTATGAACTGTAGCTGCCAAATAAGACATTGTCTCCAAAGTAGTTTCTTTTTTCTTTCTTTCTTTTGTTTTTTTAAATTAAAACCCTTACCTTCCATCTTGGAGTCAATACTGTGTATTGGCTCCAAGGCAGAAAAGAGGTAAGGGCTAGGCAATGGGGGTCAAGTGACTTGCCCAGGGTCACACAGCTAGGAAGTGTCTGAGGTCAGATTTGAACCTAGGACCTCTGATCTCTAGGCCTGGCTCTCAATCCACTGAGCTACCCAGCTGACCCCCAAGAAGTTTCTTAAAATAAGTAATTAACTAACCCATCAATTAATCTATGTTTCAACTCCTTCATTGATCCATCTATTCTAATACATTCATGCGTACAGATACACAGAAAATCATAAATTGCCCATCCATCAATCTGTCCATAGCCAGTGTCTAACGAAGTGATTCTCGGATAGTAAATATTAAAAAAAAATTTTTTAACCCTTACCTATCTTAGAATCAATATTTGGAATCTATAAGAAGAGTGGTAAGGGCTAGGCAATTGGCATTAAGTGACTTGCCCAGGGTCACACAACCAAGAAGTGTCTGTGGTCAGATTTGAATCCAGGACCTCCTGTGTCCAGGACTGACTCTTTATTTACTGAGTCACCTATCTGCCTTGCTTACTGAATATTATTGACTGATTGATGGATAGTTATCCAAGAATATATTTGTCAATCAAGTTATACATTTATTTATTTTCTGGAGGAGTTGCCTTCAATTTATTTTCCCCCCAAAGACTTTATTTTTTTCCCCAATTGCCTGCAGAAATAATTTTCAACATTTGTTTTCTGACACATTGTGATCCAAATTCTCTCTGTCTGTCTGTCTGTCTGTCTCTCTTTCTCTCTCTCTCTCTCTCTCTCTCTCTCTCTCTCTCTCTTCCTCCTCTCTTTCTTCCCTCTCCTTTCCCTGAGGCAACAAGCAATATTATATAGATTAAACATGCTCTACCATGCAATGCATATTCCATATTTGTCATGTTGTGAAAGGAGACACATGTCACACATAGAAGCAAATACCCATGAAGGAAATAAAATGAAGAATGGCGTGCTTCAGTCTGCATGCAGACTCCATCAGTCCCTTCAATGACAACGGATAACCTTTCTCAGCAAGATCCCCTTGGAGTTGTCTTGGATCCTTGCATTGCCGATAATAGTTCAATCATTCACTCAATCAACTGATCATCGTACAAAATTGATGATTATCTTCCCTTATGTGGTCACACATGTTTATCTGTCTGACAACTGATTAATTCACCAATCGGTCCCTTTGTTCATTTCCCCATCCTCCGTTCAAATGACATCTCTGCTGCTTTGCTCTCTGTGGGACTTTGGACAGTGCTCTTCTCCTTTAAGTATTTGAACTAGGTGATATCTAACGACCCTTCAAGCCCTGAAAATTTAAGATATATGCATTCAGCTTCTTCACCTGTAGCTTTATCCTAAACTCACTGGCCTCCTTGCCTCCAATCTCTCCCCTTTTAAAAAAATATTTCATTTTTATGATTGTGTAAACCACCCTTCGGTATTGGTCATTGTTATAAGAGCCCACTCATACCTAACCAAAGCCCCCAATAAGACCGTAAATACAACGATGTGAAAGACGACTCCAATGGTTCTCTCTGGAGATGGATAGCATTACCAATCATAAGTCTTTTAGGATTGTCCCAGATCATTGCATTGTTGGGAATCTCTCTCCTTTCTAAAGTGGTCCTTCAAACAACTGCCAAATGGATATCACAAAAACCCAATTCTTACCATTTTGCTCCCCCATTCAAGAAGCTTCAGTGGCTCCCCATTGTCTTGGGAAAAAATTTAGCTTTCTCTATTTGGCATTTACAGCCCCTCCTAGTCTGGCTCCAGCCATCTTTATTAGTGGTAGGGGGAGAGAGAAGAAGGAGAATGACACATCTGACTCTAAGTCAATATAAGATACATACCAAGTAATTTGTTTCCAGCTACCCAGGCCTGACTTATGCTACAGCCAGACTGGTCTGCTTAATGTTCTCCAAATCTGATGACATTCCATCCAGCATCCCCAAGTTTTTACGTGTTTGTCCAGGCTGTCCTCCTCCACTTGGGATCCTTAGGTCCCTGCAAGACTTAGCTCAAGTGGCACCTCCTCCCCAAGGTCTCATGTTTAACTCCTTTCTCCTTACCTCTCTCCCTAATTAAAGGCAGCTAAGTGGTCCAGTGGATGGAACAGTGGGCCTGGAGTCAAGAAGACCTAGGTTCAAATCCAGCCTTGAACATTTACTACACGGCCCTCAGCAAGTCATTTCATCTCTGCCTCAGTTTCCTGAACTGTAAGATGGGGATAATAATAGCAGGCTTGTTGTGAGATTCAAATGAGATATATTTTTAAAACTGGCACCTGGCATATAGTAGGTGCTTAAGAATGCTTGTTTCCATCTATCTTGTTTGTGCTTTTGCCCACTACTTAGACAAATTACTTGGTATGTATCTTATATTGACTTAAGATCCAATGTGTCATTCTTCTCCTTCTTCTCTCTCCCCCTACCACTAATAAGATATAAGCCCTTGAGGGCTAGGGCCATTGTGGTTTTGCCTTTGTATCATACCAGTGCCAGACCCATAGTAGATGTTCAATAAGCTCGTAGATGAACAAGATTATAGGATGTAGCGTGGGAAGGAACCCAAGACCCATTCAGAGTGATTACCTCCCTTTAGCTGAGGCCCAGGGAGAGTCCATGACTTGCCCCAGGTCCTACAAGTGTAAAGTGTCAGAATTGGGAGGGAAACCAAGAATGGGAAAATGAATTAATGACTTACATAGGAATGAATGAATGAATGAAATGATTTTCTCAAGGTGACATGATTGACAAGTTACAGAGGAGAAATTCTAACCCATGACTCTGTCCAATGCTCTTCCCACTTTCCTCCGATTTTTGTTTCCCACACTGGTTCTGCCTCCTCATTCATACTAGAAAATGATCTTGAGGAAACCATCTCGAAAGTGAAGCCCCTTCCCCTCCAATCCTTCCTCCCCTCTCTTCCAATGCAATGGCGACAGCAGGAGAGATGATCCAAGGGGTCGGGATGAAGATCTATTCCACAGGGACAATAATGATGAATGCCCTTTCGCTGGACCTTTAGATTTAGAAATCACTTTTCTCCCAACAGCTTTGAATGGCAGGTAGGACAAATATGGGTGTGTCCATTTTGTAAATGAGGACACTGAAACTGAGAGAAGTCACTTGCCCAAAGTCCCCTGGCTGATAAATTCCAGGGATAGGAGATAGAATGGGATTCCCCTGACCTCAAGAACAATGATTTTTTTTTTTAACCGAATCACTCTGATGCCCATTTCCCAGGAAAGTGAAGGGGTTAGCCGAAGGAATTAATGGCAGGTCTCCTGCTTCCTAGGACCATGTTCTTTCTCCTGAACATTAAAAACACTCATTTAGTCAAAGGATTATATTCCTGGAAGGGACCTTATGGGTCACTGGGTCCAATCTCTTACCTTACAAATAAAGGAATTGAGACCTAGAGAAAGGAAATTACTTGTCCAAGGTCTTATAGTTAGTTGAACTCTTGAAGACAAGAGCATGTTTTGCCCTTAGACAAAGATATCCTTGGACGTAGGGAGGAGGCATTGTGATTCCTTATCAGATCAAAATCTCTTTAGGGATAGGGACTGTCTCTCTTCCCTGGCCAGATTAGAGTAAGGACACTTTTCCCATCAGGCAAGGAGTTTTTTCTTTTTTTTAACTCTTACCTTCCATCTTAGAATCAATACTGGATATTGGTTTTAAGGCAGAAGAGTGGTAAGGGTAGGCAATGGGGGTCAAGTGACTTGTCCAGGATCGCACAGCTGGGAAGTGTCTGAGGCCAGATTTAAATCCAATACTTCCTATCTCTAGTTGGCAAAGGGCTTCTCAAGGATGGAATTATATCTCCTCCTTTGGAGAAAGTAGGATTGAGTTCATCTGGGGACTTTCTGGGGAAGAATCTGAAAGGGAGGACACATAGAGAATGGCAGGAGAAGAGTGAGAGGAAACAGGTAAGCAGAAGGAGCAGGTCTGGGTGCAGAACCTCATTGGAGGGTCAGCCCTGCTCTTTGAGATCCAGAAGCTGGGCCCAGACAAAGAACATCTGATCCCAATTTTCACTGGGAAAATATTTTGCTGCGTCAGCTTCCCTCTAGCCTTGCTGTGGCCCGTAGGGACTGGAGAATGCTTTCGGCAGGCTGCTTTCATCTCCTGGCCCTTGAAGTGAGTCTAAGGAGGGAGGGGGAGGCAGCCAGGAACAGCAGGTCAAAGGCTACCCTGGAGGAATCTGCTTGGAGTTGCGAGTGAACCAGGAGTTCTAGTGTGTCCCCAGTAATTTTCTATATTGGGGCACAGTTCAGCTCAGGGGGGCATTGAAGGGTGAATCAGAGTCAAGAAATCTCAGCATCTTGGGGCTGGAGGGATTTCAGAGACTAGGAAGCCTCCCTCAGCTGATCATTCAACGTCCACTCACAGACTTCCAGTGATGGAGAACTTACAACCTCCAGGGGCGGCTCGTTCTACTTTGGGACAGCTCTAATTGATAGGATGTTTTTCTTTTTATTCAGTTGAAATAAACCTCCCTTTAACTTCCCTCCATCGCTCCTAGGCCAAGAAAAGCAAGTCTAATCATTCTTCCACACACGAACCCTTCAGAAGCAGCTATTGTGTCCTGAGTTTTCCCTTCTCTTGGACATTCCCCATTCCCTCAATCCTCATGTGGCATAGCTTCTAATCCTCTCCTCCATCCTGGTAGCCCTCCTAGGACCATAAATCTAGAGATCAAAAGGGTTTCAGAGATCCTAGTATGCCTCTCTCATTTTGCAGATGAGGAAACTAAGGCCCGTAGAAGTTAATTAACTGCTTAAAGTCCCATTAGTAGTGGTGCATTTTCCACTGAACCACTCTGACTCCTCTGCATATGTTCTATCTTTGCATCATAGATTTGAGCTATAATAAAAACTAAAAGTCATTTAGTTCAACTTCTTTCTTTTTACAGATGAGGAAACTGAAGCCCAGAGAGAGTAAGTGATTTCCCTAACATCACATAGGCAGAGAATAATAAAACTAGGATTTGAACTCTGGTCCTCTGATTCCAGATTGCTCTTTTTGCTAAACTGTGTCCTTCCTGGAAGGGGGTGTTCAGAGCTGGACACCTTAGATGTTATCCAACTAAGGTAGAGGTCAGTGGAACTTTTTAGGCTCATAGAGTTCTCCCAATCCAATCATGCCAGATTGGTTAGAATCACTAGGAAATCTGGCCTGAGTTCCAGTTCTCTCACTTGCTAGCTATGTGACCCTTAAGCAAGCCATAATCTACCTCTGAACATCAATGTTCTCATCTGGAAAATGGGGGTACCAATATTTACACCGCTGACCTCAAAGCTGTGAGGAAATGCAAGTGATGATTACTGTGGTTACAACTAGAATACAATATTATTACAATATTAACATCACAATACAATATGTATTACAATACTGCCATATTGCACCAATGCCACAAACTCCTGCTATGGTGTTCATCTTCATCTGGAGACCATTGCAGACTTCTCTGTCTCCCTCTCTGATTCCCTTAGTCCCTGTTTCCCTTGTGTAAGGGGGGGAAAGGGTTTTTCTGGGTTCAAGATATTAAAATTGGTCGCCAGAGGATTGAAGAATTATCAATCCAGGAAATAAGAAAATAAGAATCTAACACAGTAGGCAATTTACTTCGATCCTCTAATTAATCCAGGTAGATCTAATTAACCCTCAGCCAAGAGTCAGAGGGCCAGAGGCCTGGAGGTGAATGAAGCAAAGCTTCATTTACAGAGTCTATTAAAGGGAAGTTCAGGAAGATTCAGTCTTTAAACTCACCACGTGGACTTCTAAAGGAGATACTGAAGGTAGTCTCACCAAGGTCTCAGCGTTCCAGCCAGTACTCCTCCACAGACCAAAAGAGCTCCTTCACTAGCCACCCTTTTCACCAAAAGACCCTCTCCTTTTAAAGGGGTCACTTCCTGTGCCTCCCTCCTACTTTGTGTGTCACTTCTTATTAGGATGCCTAGGGGGCGGTCATTTGATTCTGATTCGTCACCCACTCTAGCACACTTGGGTTACAAACCTCCCAGAATTGGAGGTGCTCTCACCTTTGGTGATTAAATCTAAAGATGGGCAGTGTAGACTTAATCTAATGATCACACTTGTCTCCCATCCCAGAGCAGCTCCAGCTGAACCCACAACCCGTATCCTTTAGCCTCCCAAGGTTCTGAGCAGACTGAGTTCCTCTCAATCCCTCTGTCCCTCACTTGGGTCATCAATACCCTCCTATGAGAAGGTTCAACTGGGGATTCACTATGTCTTGAATTGCACCAGCAATTTTTTACAATCCAGTACTTGAGCTGCCCTAAACTTTCTTGGCACTCCAACACCAGTTTGCCTTGGTACCTCCCTCAGCATCTGGAGCTTTCCTATCCTAGAGTGCCTATTAATCATTGCAGCTTTTGCACCCTGGGATATATTGCTACCATTACTATCTCCTTTTCCCACTGATGAGTTCTCCTGGTACCTCCATTTCAGGGAGGGGCCCAGACCAGCCAAATTTCATTCCCCTCTTGGATGTATTGAGTTTTGTTTTTAAGCACCCATATTATCTGTCTCAGAATCAATATTGTGTTTTGGTTCCAAGGCAGAAGAGTCAGTGTCCTTTGCCCTCCTTAGACAACATCAAGGGTGTCCAGCTCTGAGCAACCCCTTCTAAAAAGGACACACAGTATAGCACAAAGAACATCGGATCTGGAATCAAAGGACTTTGGTTCAAATCCCAATTCTATCACTCACTGTCCGTGTGACCTTGGGGAAGTCACTTACTCTCTCTGGGCCTTAGTTTCCTCATATGTAGACAGTAAGGGCTAAACAATGCAGGTAAAGTGACTTGCCCAGGTTCACATAGCTAGGAGTTCATTCTTTTTAAAATCCTCACCTTCCATCTTATAGAATCAATACTATATATTGGTTCCAAGGCAGAAGAGTGCTAAGGGCTAAGAAAGGGGGGGTTAAGTATCACCCAGATAGGAAGTGTCTGAGACCAGCTTTGAACCAGAACCTCCCATCTCTGGGCCTCAGTTTCCTGCTTCTTCCTCTGTAAGCAGGAAGGGCTAGGCAATGGGGGTTAAGTGTCTTGCTCAAGGTCCTACAGGTAGAAAGTGTCTGAGGTCAGATTTGAACCCAAGACCTCTCATTTCTTGGTCTGGCTCTCAATCCACTGAGCTGTCTAGCTGCCCCCTGTTGGAAGTATTTTTGACTCTTTAGATCTTAATAGCATGCCTCTGCCTGGGTCCCTATTACCTCCCTCCTTTTCAGCTGACTTTTGGACATTGTCTCTCCTCCCCACCTTAAGACTAGGGACCATCATTCTGTTTGTTTATCTTTGTATCCTGAGTGTTTGGCACTGTACATCTCTTGATAAGCATTCGCTGAGTTGATTTCTCTTGCCTATTCCTCAGTCTACAAGCACTTATTAAGCCCTACTGTGTGCCAGGTACTGGGCTAAGTGCTGGAGATACAAAAAGAGGCAAAAGGAAGTCCTTGTCCTCAAAGAGCTCACAGTCTAATGGGAGAGAACACATAGACAAATGTATACAGAGCAGGCTAGGTACAAGACGAATAGGAAATAATTAACAGAGGGAAGGTCCTGGAATTAAGATGGATTGGGAAAGCTTCCTGGAGAAAGTGGGATTTTATTTGCCTGGCTTTATCTGCTCCGTTCAGCTTGGTGCTTTCCCCAAGACTTTTTCTTCCTCCTTCTCCCAGATTATTCACCCCAGGTTTTGGCTAGCCTTTCACAGGAACAGATTTCTCATTTATAACCTTGTTCTGATAGCAATAATTGCCCTCTATAACACGGTGTCAAAGTCATGTTTCCTTGCTACCCATTAATGATATTAAGTGAAATTAGGACATCAGGAATACTGTACCACTTCCTTCCTTCTGGACACTCTATTAAGGCAATCTAAAATAAGGTTTTTTGGTTGCCAGGTTACATTATTGACATATGTTAAACTTGAAGCCTACTAAGAACTCCATCTTTTCCCACATGAACTGCTGCTTGGTCATGTCTCTCTCTTCCTGTTATTTCATGGTTGATTTTTAAAAATCTGAGCAAAAGTCTTTATGTTTATTTATCCCCGATATATCTTATCTTCTTGGGTTTGGCCTATCATTCCAACTTGCCTACATCTTTCTAGATGGTAGCTCTCTCTAGTAATGTATTGTCTCTTTTCTAGCCTTAGGTCCTTGATAGTTTGATAAGTCTAACATTTATATCATTATTCATCGATCAGGTAGAGAGTGTTGAATAAGAATAAGGTCCAGGGTTTTCTGGGTTGCAAGTTCTTAATTTATAAAATAAAGGATTCTCTTTCTCTATCCATCCAATCCTTCTTTTCTTCCTTCTCCAATCCTTATCTCCTCCCACCCTGGGAGGAAGTTTCCATGGAGCATGAGAGATAGCCCAAAGTAACAGAAAAAAGCCAGAGCTAGGAATCAGATCTAGGTTGTAGTCCTGACTCTTGGACAAAGCACTTTTCCTCCCTGGGTTCGGGCCCTCATAGAAGACTGATGACTAGAAAGGACCACAAAAGCCTTCTAGTCCAACCTCCACATTTTACAGAGGAGGAAAGAGACAAGACCTAGTCATGTAGGTAGAAAGCATCTGGGGCAGATTTAAATCCTTCCCCTCTAAATCCACAGTTAGCCCTCTTTCCACTGCCACACAACTACCAAATGAGGTAAGATGTTCACAAAGCCCGTTGTATAATTACCCTTATTATTATTACCCTCTAAAAAGGCATTGACTGGTGTGTTCGTTTGGGAACTTGAGTTCTTGTATGTATCTGTATGTATTTGTGTGCCTAGGTATGAATTTATATGTGTGTCTGTATACATATGGATTTTTGTGCCTGTGTCTACATATATGGGGATCTCCAGGTTTGTTCCTGCCTCGTTCTTGTGTTTGTCTCTGTGTGTCTTTATATAGAGGATATATGTGTCCATCAATGATTGTGTATGTTTGAGATTTGGGTGTGTCTATATATACTTATATATTGTGATGTGCTTGAGTATAATAGTGCATCCATGCATAGTTTTGGCTCCCTTTTTATGTCCGAGCATGAGTTTGTTTCTTTGTAGCACTTGAATATTTTTATACATTTGTGTAATTTATTGGTTGGGTATTTATTATCAATATTTGTGAGTCTGAGTGTGTGTTTGCATGTTTGTGGGTCCAGCTGTGAGCTCCTGAGTGTGTGAGTGTGTGTGTGTGTGCATCTCTGAGTGTGGATCTGTAGGAATTTGCCTGTTAGTGTTTGTGTGGATTCCTACATGGAAGAACCATTTCTAACTAGCAATAACTAGTTAATAACATGTTAGTTGGAGCCCCCAATACATTCCCATTTAGGGAAAGCAGAATTCTGGCTCCACAGGGCTCTTTGGTCCTAGTCCCAGGTATAAGCACCCAGTTCCATGATTGACATCTCCTTGGAGAAGATCTGTACCCAACCTACAAAAGGTAGGTGGTTGGGTGGTCCAGTTCTTAGAGGACAAGGCTCACCACAAGAGGACAAGGCTCCTGGCCTGGGACCTGATAAGGATCAGGTTTCTTCAGAGCCTTCAGCCACACTGAAGAACCTTGATGGGCCCACTGGGAAGGGGAAGGGAGGGAAGTGGGTACCACAGAGCCCAGCCCAGTGGTCCAGGGCTCAGAAGTGGCTCAAAAACTTGTCAGTGGCAGGGAGGTCAATTAGAGAGCAGGGGTCCCATCAACAGGGACCAAGCCCCTGGGAAGTGGAGAGGAGTTCAGGGTATTGGCAGACTGGGCACTGGAAGAGAAAGGATACAGAGGGAGAATGAGGAGACATGATCCTGGCTTTCATAGTCTGGTACCATGTTTTCCCTAAAACTCTAAGCTATCTAGGCCCAACAGATGATGCCTCCCAGCTCTTGGGTCACAGTTTCCTGGTATTAGGGCTTCTGGTCTGAGTCAATTGTCCCTTCACATCTGGGATCTGTAGATCAGGAATGACCTCAGTCTATGAGACTGAACTCCAGTGTTTGTGGAGGCCCCAGGCCCTGGGGAAGGGGCAGATGGTTGGAGTTTGGGGCGGTAAGTTCATGGGGATGGAGATGGTGAAGGGGGAGACCCTTTATGACTCCAGTTGGGCACACAGCATGACAGTTACAGCCCACGGAGGCCTTGTCGAGCTGCCCCACAAACTAATGTTGAGAATGAACAGGCAAATCTCCAGGTCTGTTTTCTTTTCCTCCATTCTCCTCACCACCTACCTTCCATCACTGGAATCCACCTGCCCCTCCCTCAGTAGTGCCTTCTCTGGCCCCTGGGTTTGTCTAAATATTCCTTCAGAAAAGTTTTCCTTCAGTATTTCATTGTGGCACAAAGATAAACCCACGTTCTGGAAGATTCTGCTAACCTTAGAAGGTCAAGTTGAACAGGCTTCTAGAACAGGACCAGCAGCAAACCACATACCAGTGGACCAAGCATCAGCCCAGCTAAGTGCAGGCAGGCTCTGCACTAAAGACCTTTCTGCAGGGGGAAGACTATTTTCAGCCATCATCATCAGGAAGACCCATCTTCAAAGGCTGATGCCAACAGAGAGGGTCTGCATGAATGGAGGGAGAATTCCTAGAGATGAAAGCACAAGTCCTTGAAGTCTCTACCCATGAGGTGACATAAAAAGAGCATGAGGCTCGAATCCAGCTCTGACACTTACTAGTTGTGAGAACTAGACTTTTTCTGACCTCAATTTCTTTCCCTTTCTGACCTCAATTTCTTTATCTTTAAAATGGGCACAGGGGACTATGTGTAACTGATGCACAAGTCTCATCCAGCTCTAAATGCTATACTCTATGCTTCCTGGGGGAGGAACTCTGCAGGATAAGGGGCAAGAGATTATGATGAAGAAAATAGAGGAACTTAGGGTTGAGAGAGATCCCTTGAGGCTAAAAGCTGGAAGGTTAGGGCAGGAGGTATTATGCAAAGCCATAACTTAGATGGGGCAGCTAAGGGCTTTTCTCAAGTACCAAGCTCTGGGGAGATAGGACTTTTCTCCATTGGGATTTAGAGACTGCCATCCCTAGCTCTCACTTTTATCTCATGGCCTATATAGAATGGCTGGGGTTGGAAGGGAAAGGTAGACGAGCGGGTTTATAGGCTATTGGAAAGCACGGGGAGGAGAGAGGTCACCGTGATTCCTTTTGTGTCCACTAAGTCATCTGGTGTCTCTTGGGCTCTGACTCTTAGGGCAGGGTACAATTCTTGGATGAAAAGTATGCTTCTACCCCTAACTTCTTGCTCCCCATTTCTGTTCTTACCCCTTACACCATCCTTAGCCTGGTGCACAAAACTCAACTTGCTTCAGATGTCAGGATTCCTAGCTATTGCTCTGACGGGTCGTCAGATCTGATGGGAGCAGTTTGGATCTGACAGAGTTCTGTAAGTCCACATGGAATTCCCCGGAGTCCAGAACCCTTGCTGAGCCGGGCCTAGAAAGAAAGCAGAATGCTCCCTGAGAAGGTTTGGGGTCAAGGGACAGAGCCCACCATGAAGCCAAGGCAAGAATTAATTACGAATGGCGCATAACCTGAGTGCAGGCTCCTAACCTTGTTCACAGAGGGAGAGCCCTGCCCTTGGTCATAGACTAAGCCTTGACCTAAGTTAAAGACTAAGCCTTGACCCTGTTCACATACTAAGCCCTAATCCTGATTATAAACTCTCCTCTGATCTCAGTCACAGAATGAGACTTTGACTCTGGCCACAGACTGGGCCCTGATCCTGGTTACCAACAGAGCCTTAACTCTGGCTATAGTCTGACCCTGACCTGATTACAGAGTGAACTCTGTTCTTGACCACAGACTGAGCCCTGACCTTGGTTCTAGACTAAGCCTTGACCCTGGCCACAGACTGAGTCCTGATCCTGGTCACCAACTGAGCCCTAACCCTGGTTATAAGGGTTATTCTGGGTACCAGGGTTATCCTTGGCCTGATTACAGTGTGAGCTCTGTTCTTGGTCACAGATTGCGCCTTGACCCTGGTCACAGCATGAGCCTTAAGCATGAATCCCTACCAGGTAAGTCCCAGAGTGCTGTGAGGCCTGAGAGAGAGAGAGAGAGAGAGAGAGAGAGAGAGAGAGAGAGAGAGAGAGAGTGTGTAGCTCAGAGTGATTCATTCCTGTTTTTGGAGACACAACTCAGAATTTGTGGCCTCTTGATAGGGGAATGAAGAGAGTAGAGCTACATCTCCATGGATTATTGTAGGGAATGGGAAAGGGGCTAGATTGGGAGTCAGGGAGAGAGTCTCATCACCAACCCCACATAACCACAAGTTCCCCCCTACAGGAAACCACATAGTTCATGGAGGCTTTGAGGGGGAAAAGGGGGAGGGCAGCAAACACTCTTCTCCAGTGACTGGAATCTGGCTGCCAGCCCAGCCATTCCAGCAAGTTAAACCCCTCCTCTCCCTCACTCCCCAAATTTCTCTAAACTAGCCCCAGCCCCCAAGGACTCATCAATATTTAACCAGACCCATATTCTCTCTGACTCAGTGGGACTCCCTTATTGTCCCCCAATGCTAATAAGATGAAAATGGAAGGGAGAAAGGAGTAAAATGGTCCTGAGGTAGGTGAGCAGAGAACATAGTCCCTCTCTCCCTGACCACAATTTTATTTCCAAATGGTCTTTAACAAACAAGAGTACTGCTGGTTGTGCTCTCAGGGAGAGGGATGGGAGATGTTTTTAAGCACTGACATGTTGTCATATGGAAGAGATGGTTCTCCTGTGCTGTGTGAGCCCAGAGAATAGAATGAGGAGCAATAGGTGGGTATTACAGGGAATTCAATGTAGGCACAGACTTTATGACAATGAGAACCCTTGAAATGTGTACCAGGCTATCTTGTGAGGTCATGGAGGGATTCCAAGAGAGCTGAGACGACTAGTTGGGGGATGTTGCTTACTTAGGAATGGGCTGCACTATTATCCCCTGATGCTCCTTCCAGCTCCAGCAATCTGTGATTCTAGGCTCCAAAAAAGCAAATCTTGGGGTAATTGGGATAAGCTAGAGCAGGAGATCTTACTGTAGGGTCTGCAAACTTGTTTTTTTTTTTTTTTTGTTTGTTTGTTTGTTTTTAAACCCTTGTACTTCGGTGTATTGTCTCATAGGTGGAAGAGTGGTAAGGGTGGGCAATGGGGGTCAAGTGACTTGCCCAGGGTCACATTGCTGGGAAGTGGCTAAGGCCGGGTTTGAACCTAGGACCTCCCGTCTCTAGGCCTGACTTGCAAACTTGTTTTTAAACAAAATTTGAACATATTCTCTCTCTCTCTCCTCTCTCTCTCCTCTTTTTTTCCTCTTTTAAATATTTCCACATAATTGATTTCCTTTGTAATCCTATGTATTTTATGTTATATATATTAAAAGCATAATTCTGAGAATGAGTCTATAAGCTTCATCAGACTGCCAGAGGGGTCCATGACACAAAAAAAGGTTTAGGACCCCTGGGCTAGAGGGATGCAGATATGATGGAATATGGTGAAGAATTTTATCACAGTGAAAGCTGTCCAACAATGGAATGGAATGTCTCAGCAAAGAACAAGAACTTTGTCATTCCAAATGTTCAAGAAAAGGCATGACTGTCTGAAGGGGATGGAATGGAAGTCTTCCCCATACTGGATGGGATCTTGGACTCGATTTCCCCCAAGGTCCCATCCAACTTCAAGATGATAATAGCCAATGACTCAATTAAAATATCATTATTCCATTGATATCCTAAGCCTTCCACCTTTCCATTGGTTATACCCTCCAACACCCAGAAAGCTATTGCAATGTATAATGTATTATTTTTAAATTGTGACTATCATTATAGAAGTTTGGGACATGCAATGTGAGAGCAGGAGTTGATAAAGCCAGTAGTTTCTCTCTTTAGTAGAAAAAACTCCAGGTTTGGAGTCAGGAAACCAAGGTTCAAATCCCTTGCCATCTTAGGAAAGTTACTCATCCTCTCTGGGCTATAGCTTCTTCATCTTTAAAGTGGGGTCAGTAAATCTTGTACTACCTAATGCATACAAAGAATCATGAATCTAAAATTGGAAAGGACCTTAAAGATTATCTAGCTCAATCTTTGAATTTAAAGATGAGGAAATTGAAGCTCAGAGAGGAATGTTTTATTCAAGGTCATATAGGAAATAAGAATAATCAGGACCAGAGGCAGCTAAGGAACTCAATGGATAGAGTTGGGCCTGGAGGTGGAAGGTCCTGGTTCAAATCTGGCCTCAGATGCTTCTCAGCTCTGTGACCTTGGGCAAGTCACTTAACCCCCCTTTCCAACCCTTACCACTCTTCTGCCTTAGAATCAATATTGATTCTAAGAAGAAGAAGAAGAAGAAGAAGAAGAAGAAGAAGAAGAAGAAGAAAACAGGACTGGGATCTGACTCTTCTAATTATGAATCTAGTACTCTGCATCCACCCCCATCCCCACCTCCACCCCCTTCCAAGGTTGCCAGGTGACACAATGGCATGCTGGTCTTTAGGTCAAAAAGATCCAATTTCAAATTTTGCCTCAGCTATTTACCAGCTGTGACATCCTGGACAAGTCATATATTCTCTCTTGGCCTCGATTTCCTCATCTGTAAAGTAGACAGGTAGGTGGCACAGGCATGGAGTGCTGGCCCTGGAACTGGAGATTCATCTTCCTGAGTTCAAATCTGGCCTCAGAAATTTACTAGTTTTGTGATTCTGGGTAAGTCACTTAACCTCATTTGTCTCAGTTTTCTCATCTGTAGAATGACCTGAAAAAGGAAAAGGCAAACCACTCTAGTAGCTTTGCCAAGAAAATTCCAAATGAGGTCATGAAGTGTTGGACATGTTAAAATCATTATCTGGGATAAGATGGATGCCACCTTGACTGACAGGGATGGCAGTTGAGAATTTAGAATGTTCCCAGGTGCCCTGAGCCAGGGTAAAAAGTCAGTTGGCCCCACCCTATAAATCCCTCCTAGGAACAACAGTTGAGGGCTGAGACTTGAGCAAACTTCTCTTAGAGCAAGAACTGGGACGGGGGAGGTGAAGGGTGGAAGAAGGGTAGACCTGAACCTGTAACCTGTACCTGACTGAGAGAGAGCTAGTGATCCATCAACATCATTGGTAGTAGAGCTGAGAGAATATATAGATCATCAGTCAACATCAACATAAATAGCCTTCCCTAATCTCTGGCTTTGCTGTGGCCAGGTCAGGTCAGAGTTAGTGAGAGGGTGAAGACCTCCAGCCTCTATCAGCCTAGCAATCTCCAGTCCTGATCAACAATTAGCTTAGTAGCCAAACAATAGCAATAGGGTTCCCAGATCCTCAAACCCATTATCTTGTTTTCCTTTCCCCATTAAGAGTTAATACAATGATTTATCAACAAGTACTTTTCCTGAGCATTATTCTATCACAGCCCTTGGGAAGGGGAGAATCAATACGCAGTCAGATACAAATGTTTCCAATAGCCAACCAATAGCCTATTAACAAATAATACAACCTCAGGTTGGGCCTAGTGAGGTTAACCATTTACATAATCTCTCAAGGGTCCCAACCTGGGCAACTGTTAGAAGGAAGCAATGACAGGCTTAACCAACCAAGCCTGTCAGGGAGAAGAGGGATAGATTACATCCATGGCTATTGTGAGAAGAGTGGGTGTTTCTCCTTCACCAACTATAACTGGCTTAGGCCTTGGGCACCTAATTCCTCCTTCATTCATACTATCCCTAAGATCTATATATCATTCATCCTCACAGTTCTAAAGAGGAAGTCTAAAGGAGATATACAAAGATATATATCCTCTTCTATTCCTTTTAACAGACATGACTAAAATAATTTGAATGACAACAAAGTGGGGATGATAATATTACCTATCTCTTAGGGTTGCTGCGAGGAGCAAATGAGATAACATAAAAAGTACTTTGCAAATCTTAAAGTGCCACAAAAATGTGGGCTATATCATGATTTTGTAAAAGTGCCTACTATGTGTAAGTCATGCTATGAAGAAATCAAATTGTGAATTTAAAGATTAGAAATAATCTGGCAGGGACCTTATAGGTGGCTCTGTGAATTGAGAACCAGGCCTAGAGACTGGAGGTCCTGGCTTTACATCTAGCCTCAGACACTTCCTAGCTGAGTGATCCTGGGCAAGTCACTTAACTCCCATTGCCTAGCCCTTACTACTCTTCTGTCTTGAAACCAATATGAGAAAGAAAGAAAGAGGAAAAAAGGAAGGAAGGAAAGGAAAGGAAAGGAAAGGAAAGGAAAGGAAAGGAAAGGAAAGAAAGAAAGAAAGAAAGAAAGAAAGAAAGAAAGAAAGAAAGAAAGAAAGAAAGAAAGAAAGAAAGAAAGA